>NW_003315030.1:324653-329058 GCF_000150825.1 Verticillium alfalfae VaMs.102
TTCCAAGTCCCACAGCCTTGTCCCACAAGGAGGTGGGGCATCGTGGTGAGCAAGGCTCCACAGATTCCAGAAAAAACGTGACAAAGAAATGCCTCCTTTTCTGTACGAAGGCGAGCTAAACAGCGGCCGTTGTGGGGCCTACCCTGTTTGAAGGGTGTGTACAGCCAAGGGAAGTGAAAACAGTACAGAGTCGAGTGGTGGCCCGAGAGGAGGCCGAGGGAAGGCCAAGGATGATGGCAAAAGAAGCGGGACGGACGGCTTGGGTAGAGCATCCAGGAGGAGCTAGAGGGGTAGTTTCAAGGGTCCATTCCATTCAATATGCGAGGCAAGAAAAGCACAGTGACGGATGTGCGAATCAATGCCTCGGAGGTGCCATAAAAACTCCATAAAAGTTGTCGACGGCGCCGTGCCCGGCCCCGTTTTCGCCAACACTGGAGGTGGATACGCGAGAATGGCGACGAAACAGCAACACGGCCTTGCATCTTGGAAAAAGCTACATCATCATGTTGTTTGCGCTGATAGGTTGACAGACAGATGGTTTGAACAGGGCCGCTAGTCCCCTTTTGCCGCAAAATGCATTTCGGTACTTGTGCCTCTGAGGGCCCCCTATCGTAGTTCCATGTTGATATGTCTCGACCTCTCTTGCTCGGCTTAAGCGTGGTTGGAGAGTGGGAAATTGTGCGGCTTTTCCAAGCCAACAGGAAACGCAAGGAAACTTGTAGATAACAGAACTAGCATCCTTGTCGTCATAGTAGGGTCAAGCCGGCCGCGAAAGGGACACCGGCCGTTTCGATTCTGCAGCGGCGAGGTTTCGGCGTCGGCCGTGAGCAGCGAAAAAAAGGTCGACCAGAAAGGACGGTGACGAATGAAGGGAACCGGACCCGTCGCCGATAGCGACGCTGGCACCGACACTCGTCTCTATGAACTCACGATGGCCGTGCTATACAGGTGCCGTCTGGCTCATCAACGCCGTCATCGTGCGTACCTAGCAAACAGGCCAAAGTGAAGGGGATACCGGCCAGCAGTGGTGAATTCAAGCGATGGCAAGGGCAGTGCGTGAGGTGGTGGCTACAGGGGGTCCACGGGTCCCTGGCAGGCAGAGACAGGCGGTGGGGGCTGGTGTGGTGTTGGTGATGTGCGAACAGCCAATAAATTCCCCGGCATCTTGGCAGCCGCAAGCACATGTGAAGGAAGAGGCGTTTTTTGCTGACGGGGTTGGGCTGGCGCTGCAGGATGCAGGGCGCATGGCGGCACGACGGGCGGCTTGGATCTGGTGTAACGGCGTCAAGCGATAACCAGGACCCCAAACATGACCGAATGCCGTACCCTCGCAGCCATCTTCTCCCATAGCCACCGCACAACCCCTCAGCGCCCAAGCGAGCGGGCGGGCGGGCAGGCAGGCAAGCAGGCAGACGTCTGCCGGTGTGCGCCATGTTGCTGCAGCATGAGGTCGTGATGCTGTAGGTGACAGTCACGCTTGGCTTGGCGGGTCTTGGGTTGGCTTTGAGATGCCCGCTCGATGCCGCTGGATATACCAAGCAATCTCCCTACCGGTGAGCAGTCGTCTGGTGTCCTTCGCCAGTACAGCCCGACTCAGATCTTGGCCAGGGTACATGTCGTAGCGCGACTGGCGACTCATGCAGATGAGGGGTCTGACGTCTCGAAGATACCCAATGGCTGGTGCTGAATGCATGCTACCAGTGTTTCGCTCAGAGGAGACCCTTATCGAATGGCTCCCTGAATGCCCTTGATGCCGTCAGCCTTGATGGCATCCATCAGAGATGACGTTCCACAAAAGCGAGTACTCGTTGTACCTTGATTGCACGAGTCGTCGTTGTGCCAAGTCCTGCACGATGAAGGGTCCCACATGATGGGGTCCATTTATGCTCCGCTCTGACGTCACGGGCGAAAGGGGCCTGCCGCGGGGGCTTCTAACCAGTCAGAGGCTACCGTCCCAGGTTGCACCTGCAACATGAACATGTCGTTAGCGCGTCGGTCCGAACGATTCACCGGGCAGGCGAGACGGAGGAACAGGGGTGCCACCAAAAAACTCGCCCTCATTCGCTCTTGCTTGAGGCAGCCCCAGGGGAAAAACTGCCCTCATTCGCTGCGTCTCCGTCTCACCGTGTCAAGTGTACCCCCCCGGCCGATCGCCGGGGCCGGTAGCCTTCGGGCAACGGACGTCGACCGCTCACACCAGCACCACAATTCTTCGTATCCTCAGCTCAGAATCCACGCTCCACGCGCTGACCCAGCAATCTGGCCTCCCAAGCATGTCACCGATGGAATACGACCTGACATTCGCCAGACCTGTCGCCATTGCCACCGCCTGTTGTGGAAAAACAGCACACGAGAGTGTGAGGGGATAAAAAAAAAAAAGAAGAAGAAAAAAGGAAAAGGCTGAGGCCTACGCACTCGGCACAGAAAATAACCCATCAAGTCACAGAGACAACAGGTTCATGATAGGCGCAATACAGATGCAAGAGTTCAGAAGCAGCCATGTCAGACTTTGAGCACGCCCACCTATCCGTCAAGGTGTATGGTTGGATCACCCAGGCAGGCAGGCGGGCAGTCAACTGTGCGGGCATTTAGTGTGTCCTCTGCAACCCAAAACGTTTGGTTGCCCGGTTTTCCTGCTTGGCACATGGAACACCGGCTGACAGGTGAAAGTTGATCGACATCTCATCTTTGAACTTGACAGATTGACACCGATTGCCCCTCGGGACTTCCACCTCCAGCTTAATCTGGCGACTGGCAAGCCCGGGCACGTCGTAGTGGCTGCACACCGACAGCTCTCACAGCCCGCCGCCGACTCGATGTCATGTCGATCAATCCTGAAAGGGAGGGCATCTTCAGGTGCCAGCTGCCGCCGTGGCATGCTTTTCTTTCAGGGTTGTGAGGAACGCCTTTCGCTAGGCACGCTTGCCGCCGGCCATTCTTCGAGTTAGCGCACCGACCGCATCCGTCTTAGAAAATGATGACCTCCTGATCGACCTAGCTGCCGCTTTCCGGGTCGCCAGGCCGAAAAATCACGACATTCTACCTTTTGCTAGCTGTGTCAACTTGAGCTACGCCATCGGGCATCCACGCCGAGCCTCCCCGTCCTGCATGCCCAGTTCACTGTGGTAATGGCGTTTTCGGGGCGCGTCGACGACATATCTCGTCACACCGTTGTTCCTATCCTTCCAGCCGGTTCGTCTGAAGCATGTTGCTTCAGTGTTGACTCTCCCTCATCACAACTACGACGACAAATCGCGCTTGTTTTGGGGTACCCGCGCCTTCCCCTGCACCCCAGCAACGACCATGTTGAAATCAGCAGCTTTGACCGTCATCAACCCTGGGCACACTACAGACGTCTATCAAAGCGCGCAATACACAAAAAGAAACATGGCTACCGGTCGCCTCGAACAAACTCCACCACAATCCACAGAAGCCCACACTATATACTACAAAGTATGGGCCTCGGACGAGCGATCACGTCGTCTCGCCTTAAACTGGAGCGAGCCCAGAACCTCCACGATCGAGACATGTGGGTAAACTACCCACACCGAAAAAGAGGAGGAGATTGTGACCGATAGAGGAGGGGAAAGTAACTGGCGAAACCGCGCAGGGTGGGTTTCACCTCGGCTGCCTCCCCTTGATGGACGGGGTAGACGGGGTAGGCATGGTGGTGGGCATGGTGGTGGGCACGACGCAGAAGTCCCATGCGAATGAGCGAAGAGACAGAGAGGGTGGGAGGCAGCCGATGACCTCGAGGGCCATGAGCGACCGCTGTTTGCTCGTCGAATGTCGGCGGTCTCCGATCCTTTCTTTCTTTCCCTTGTGAGACTGTAGAGGTCAACGACCCAGGGTCTACACTCTAGCATCGGTTGCGGGCACCTCAGAACCTCAAACACTTAGCTCAGTCTTCTCCTCCTGAGCTGTAGTGATTCGGGCTTCGCAAAGTTAGTGTCGACGCGCGAAAGTCTGCGGCACGCTCACAGAGAATCGCAAGATCACTCCAGACCTCGACCATAACGACACGAAGCTGGCGGTGTCTATTGCCAAGCTGTATCACTACCAAAGGCGTGACGAATGTTCACCCGCATGTCCTGGGCACGATAAACCCCAGTGAACCCGCATTCAGGAGGCGCATACTCACCATGCAAATCATCGTGTCGTCGCATGCCCCCCTCCTCTTCACGAGAACCGTCCCCTCCTTTTCCCCCGCCTTTCTTGGCCCAGCACAACACAACGGCCTTTTCAGAGAAGCGCGGATCATCCACAATTAAATTCGCCGGGTTTCCTCTTTGCGCAGTTCCGGGTGGCATTATTGGACGACTTCTTGGGTTCACGCGATGGGGTCGGCCCCAAACGAACCGAAATGCTACGGATCCTTGTGATGCAATCTTGCCGTTAGAATCCC
>NW_003315030.1:329158-334215 GCF_000150825.1 Verticillium alfalfae VaMs.102
TGACTTGTCGCACGGGCGGCATCGCCGAGTCCACATGGAGATACTGTGGCCTCTTGACGCATTCGTCTCGCATCGATCATGGACACATCTACGAGTTGGGCCTCACTGAGTTTGAAAGTTTTGGATGCGGTGAGGCCTTAGTTTAGGCGCAGCCAGGCCCCCCACAATTGAAGAGTTGTACGTCGATGGGGTGGATGGAATGTCGCATCTGACGTTCAAGACCGAATCATTCATCTGCTATCAACACCTGGTCCATGGGTGATGGAGGAGCTGTACAATGAATGGGATGGGCGCTGTATACTTGTCCAACGTGGCTTACCTTAGCAAGCCGGCTTCTAGAATGTGGATACCGTAGGCCCATCCTGATTGGTACATGATGCTCTTGTTTCAGGGATCATATGCGCGCACAACAGCCTTTCCTTCAACAAGCGCAGTAGCAAGTTTCGATAGCTCAGGGGTAGAGCAATCGGCTGCAGTCCGATAGGTCAGGCGTTCAAATCGCCTTCGAAACTTCACTTTTTGCCTTTTCTCTCATGATCTCTCAATCACGCAGAATCTTGGCAAATTTATTGGGAGCGACTTTTTGCTGACTACGCACATGAGCATGAGCACAGAGATTCCACGTGACGTGGCCGTTGCTGTATCTAGGTAGATAACTAGGTTCATGATATGGTAGACAGTTGATATTCTGCGGTAGGAGATGTCACATCGCGCGGAGTGATGTGTCTAAGATCAGTTTTGTATTGTTTCAACAGAATCTGTTTCTTCCTTGCGAGTCTTTTTCTTGTAGCATGGCATAGCATGGTAGTTGCGCTCTGTTGCAAAAGCTGATTGCCGCATGTGGGAGCTCACGACCCTTTCCGTCATGTATACACGGCAAAATAGACAGTTCTCTACATCGTCAGGGCATGTGGCTGCCCGTAGCCAGTGCCATCGCGGCTTCTTGAGTATGTTGATCTGACGTGGTGAGTCTTCTGGCCGGTCAGTGCCGGACTCTTTGTCCTGTTCAATGATATTTCTGTCGTCTATCTAACCATGCTCGCTCTGTTCATCGCCATGCATCACTGACATGTCACGTCCACGGCTTGAGGTCACTGTGGTCAATGTGGTCCAGTGGCCACGCGTTGTTGATTTCTGAATGGACCGTTCAAAAGGGTTGGTCTCACGATGTCAAAAAGGTCGTAGTGTTCTGTTGCGACTGACTTCCCACGCTTATAACCTCCAGGCAAAGCGTCGTTAAGACGAGACTGCCAGGCCATGTGGCTAGCATACTGACCGATATACTCCCTGAGAACGAGGCAGCCAAGAAACATCCATCTCAAAGAGCGCAAGTAACGGCACGGAGCGGGTCTGTGTACCCTATGGACGAGTTACACACAGATTCAATAAGCCGCATGAGAACTTCGCTTCAGTTGGGATCCTTTCGGCAAACGGTTGTATCCCAGCATATCGATCAAGGTTTAGTCAGAGACCTTCATCTCGACGAGAGCACTACCGCCATACTGGTGGAGCAATAGTCGCATGTTTTGTGCCTGGCGAAAGAAGCAGCCGCTGACAAACCAAAACCGTGAAATGACCCATCCAGGTCCGGTATTGCGGAACACAATGCAGACGAACACACCAGAAACAACACATTCCAACAGACATATCGATCGAAAGGGAGCCCACAAAGCTCATGTCTCATTTGGACCAGGACCCTTCGAGTGGATGGCCGTGATCAAGGTCGTGTCATATATACGCAAATCCGGGGGAGCCATCGTCCACCCCACGCCTTGATGCCCGCTTTGTGCGGTGGCACCTAGCATGTCTTCTGAGCGACACGTGCAGCCACGATCGTCCTGCACACATCCCATTTGTGTTCTCTCACCGCCCTCAGGCCGCAGAGCACACCACGCCAGCCCGTATACAGATCTCTCCAGTCCTTCATCGCCTGCTACATGCCCGCCCCCCTTCACTGCAGGTTCACAAACAGGCCGCCGTCCACGAGCAGCTGCGCACCGGTGACGTAGCCGCTCAGCTCATCGCAGGCGAGGAAGACGGCGGGGCCGGCCAGGTCATGAGGCACGCCGGTGCGGCCGAGGGGGATGCGGCCCTCCATGTAGGTGCGCTTGGCGTCGTCGTTGAGGTCGTCCTCGTTGAGCTGGGTCTTGATGGTGCCGGGCAGCAGGGCGTTGCAACGGATGCCGTGCTTGCCGAGGGCGACGGCGGTGCTCTGCATGAGGGACAGCACGCCGGCCTTGGTGGGGGTGTAGTGCGTCTGCAGGCCGCCGCCGACGAGGGCCGAGATGGACGAGACGCCGATGATGCTGCCGCCGGGCGGCGACTGGGCGGCCATCTGGCGCGCCGCGGCCTGGACAAAGTAAAAGGCGCCGTCGAGGTTCGTGCGCACCGTCCGCGTGAAGAGGTCGGGCGTCAGGTCGAGGAACTCGGCAAACGTGCAGATGCCGGCGTTGGACACGCAAATGTCGAGGCGCCCGTTGCCCGCGTGCTGCACGGCCAGCTCGACCGTCGCCGCCGCCGTCGCCGGCTCGCGGATGTCGCCTGTCAGGTGTGCGAGGCGGCCTGGCGCCGACGCGGCCTCGGCGATGAGCGAGTCGAGGTGAGGCTGGTCCTTCTCGAGGCCGAGGTGGTTGACGACAACGTTGGCACCCTGACGGAGGTACTCGAGGGCAATGGCACGGCCAATGCCCGTTGTGCCGCCCGAGATGATGGCAGTCTTGCCGACGAGAAGGTTTGAAGGCGCCATGGTGGTTGTGTGTGTGTGTGTGTGTGCGCGTGTGGGATGCTTCAGGTGCCTGAAGCTGGAATCTCGGTCTGGAGGAGGGGTCACCGAGGGGTCGTGAGAATAGGAGGGGCAAAACAGCAGGGGCAGCAGCGAGTGAGGGGTCGTGACTGCTGAGTGTGATAGAGAAGCAGTGTGACGATAAGACCAATCAGTCGGCAGAAAATATGAACTGGCCAGAACAAGAGTTGGTGAGAGCTGAGGTGGACGAGGAAACGGAGATGGAGCGGATACGATGACAAGAGAGCAAAATATCACGATGGAGCGAGATGGTGTGTATGGACAGCCTATTTAACACACAAATACAGGAAGGGGTCCGCCGAGGCGTGACAGCCGCCGTGAATCCCGTGAGCAAAAACTGCCTACAGGAACCCTTACGTGGGCACCTTGAGGTACCTACCTACTTTCAGTGCCTTGTAGCGACACTCCTCCACATGTCCGCCTCTCTTCATGCCCGCTCGTCTGTATGTGCTTCCCCCTCTTCTTCTCACTTCTTCCTCTCTCCGTCTCTGCTGCTCGTCCACGCAAACGCAACTCGGTCCCCGGGTTGGAGGCTCCCAGACCTTAAAGGCCCAAGAGGGTCCCCGCCAGGGCACTGTCCAGTGGAACCCACTCCCCTGGGCCCCCTTGACAGGCTTCCCTGACGGGGTTTGCCAGCAGCGAGCGCAAAGGGGGGGCGGATCCACTGGATGGGGGTCCCCTAGACTGCCCCGCGTCGCCCCGCGCTTCGGGCGCAATTGCAGCGAGACGCAACTTTGCGCGGATGGCGGGCCCCGAAAATTGTACAGCGGGCACACAATCACCGATCATGACACCAGAGGGCCACGAATGCAATGTTGTTTCGGAATCGTCGTCCGACAAATGGCATTCGGCCTGCAGGGTCCGCAGAGGACAGCGTCGTATCGATGCAGCTGTTCCATCTTGCGTGATTGGTGGGCTTGGAGTGATATGACACCATTTTCTACAGTACAGTCAGTACACATCCGAGCATGCATCTATCTCACGATGATCGATCATCGGTAAGTGAGTGAGCGGCAGATGCAGGTGTGAGGGCTAGCGCGCTACGGCAATGAGCCTGATATCGTGTTCATCGTGTTTATTCCAACGTGCACCCCTTGTCCTCGCAATCGAGGCAAAATTAATGCTGCGTGATGCTAAACTTGAAATTCATTCTCTACTCCAAAATTGGTATTCGTCTACATCATTTCATTCCCAAGCCCGTACCCGATTTGTACAAACCGCACTCGCATGCATGCACGACTCTTCTTCCATTCGTCTAGTTCGTCGCCACGGGCTCGGCGCTGCCCGTCGTCAGCTCCTGCACCTTGGCCGTGATGTCGTGGACGACGCCGTTGACGCCGTTGGTGGTGGTGCCGTTGACTCCGTTGGTCTTGGCCTCCTCGGCGGGGGCGGCGACGGCAGCGGCGGGCGCCGCCTCCTCCTTGGGAGCCTCGACGGCCTTGGGGGCCTCGACCTCGGGTGCGGCAGGCGTCAGGGCGGCGACGGGCGCCGGGTTGAGCCACCTGTCGGCGGAGATGAGCTTGGAGCGGGCGGCGGGGTTGAGCGTCAGGCCGAAGCCGGGCTTGTCGAGGTCGGCGGCCGTGAGGAAACCCTTGTTGGGGATGGGCTCGTCGAGGAAGAGGTCGCCAAAGACGGGCAGCACGCTCTTGCCGTCGGGCGAGTTGGCGAGGTACTCCTGGAAGGGCGTGTTGGGCTGCGACAGGACAAAGTGGTAGCTGTAAGGGCCGCTGGCGTGGGGCACAACGGGAATGTCGTAGGCGGCAGCCATGGCCGACACCTTGAGCAGCTCGGTCAGGCCACCGAGCCACATGACATCGGGCTGGATGATGTCGAGGTTGCGGCCCTCGACGAGCTTGCGGAAGCCGTAGCGCGAGTACTCGTGCTCGCCCGTCGTGAACTTCTTGGTGGGGTGGGCGCGCTTGATCTGCTCAAAGCCGTCCGTGTCATCGGGCGACAGGCACTCCTCCCACCAGTTGATGTTGATGTCCTCGCAGGCCTTGGCGAGCTCGATGATGTAGGACACGTTGAGCGACATGTAGCAGTCGACCATGAGGGGGAAGTCGGGGCCGACGCTCTCGGGCATGGCGCGCAGGTACTCGACGTTCTTCTTGAGGCCAATATGGCCCTCGTCGGGGCAGTAGGGCAGGGCGACCTTGGCACCCCAGAAGCCCATGGCCTTGGCGGCGGGCGGGTTGGGGCCGGTGCAGTAGAAGTCCATGCGGTCCTTGGTGGCACCACCGATGAGCTTGTAGAC
>NW_003315030.1:334387-337859 GCF_000150825.1 Verticillium alfalfae VaMs.102
CTCAAAGTGCTTGGTGGACGAGCAGCAGGCGGGGGGCCCCCGAAGCCCGTGCGAACCGACGGTGTCGTCGGTGGCCTCAATCTCGACGAAGAAGGAGCCGAGGACGTTGATGCCCCAGCTGGTACGGGACTTGCGGTACTTCTCCCATCGCGAAGAGGGGGTCGAGATGGGCGAGTCGATCAGCCTGTATCGGTGGGCGCCTCGTTAGCCTTTTCCCTTCCTTCTTTGTTCTCTCTTCTCGACGTTCTTTGGTTCTTGCCCGTCTCTCTCGCTTGTTTTCCCAAATGGGCCGGAGGCCCGCCAACGCTTGGCACCCTGGGCATTGGAGAACCAAGCCATCCAGAGAGCAGCTTCGTTCTTCACCCAGGAATGCAGCAGATCGGGCTTAGAAGGGAAGAATGGATCAAACTCACCAGTGACCACCCTTGACGTTGTGGTAATCGCCTCCAGCACCGACGCCGTCAATGACATAGGACCGAACGGCCTTGATGGTGGGGAACTGCCTGACGCCGGACGCCATTGTGTCACAGTTTCGATTTTGTGTGATAGGAAAAGAGAGAGAGAGAGAGAGGTCGGGTGGGTTGACGGTGATGATGCGATGAGGGGTCGCTTCACACGTTGGAGATGGGGGGAGGAGGGGTGAAGGAGGAAGAGGAATGAGGGTGAGGAAGGGACAGGAATATAGTCGAGTCAAGAGGTGGGAGCACAAGGGGGTTATCAATGGACGGCCGTGACGGCACAGTGGTGCGGTCGAGGGTCGGCGTAAGCCTACCGTCGGGGATTCTCTCTGCTCTGGCCGATCCAGGGCAGGTACGCACCCACGGCGGGCGCGGCGGGCGGCACCTACAATGGGCAGTAGTGGGGGGGGGGGCACCATCGAGGAATCACGAGAGATTGATGGAAGCTTTTCGTGCATCGGGAAGAGATGCACCGACATAGTGGAACCGGTCCGGTCTGGGGGTGAGAGGGCCAGAGGGAGAAAGACAGAGCCACCCGCATCGGAGCTGGAGCCCGCGAGCTGAGCACGCAGGCAGGCTGGCAGGCAGGTGAGGTGACAGAAGTCTGGACTATCTTGAAAAAGCCGAATAGGGCAGCCGTCACGGTGTGTGGTGTTACCGTTCTGAATCCACCACATTGAGCTCTGCTGCGTGCCCCTGTGTGTCTGTGAATCCATGTCTGTGTGCCTCTACGTTGTACGTACCTACCTTAGCATAAAGTACCTGTGTGTCTCTGATGATCTGATGTTCCTTCCGTACCCGATGTTCTGCAGACTCAGCGGCCGCACTCTGTCGGGTCCGTCTGGCGCTGGTACCCTTGTCGGAAAGGTTATTTCTCCTGTTCGGTATGCGCGACGATGAGGGATGCTTGGCTTTGCTGGCGCAAGACAAGGGAGGGAGGGGCTCGAGGGCGCGCGATCGAGGACCTGGCCAACTGGAGTTTCCCCGTCGGACATTTCTGCAAACGCGGGGGTCACTTTCGACATGTCGATTGGACAAGACATCGTCATGTGCTCGATTGCCAGTGATTACCTAAGGGGTGTGCCCCTCCACACTGATCAAGCTGATACTACATGATGGGATATTTATCCTGACCTTGCGTGACATGATCGGCCAAGGACTGTTCTGCGGATAAATCCACGGATGCAATACTGGGACTCTTCAGTCTGCCTATGAGCAACGCATCTTGACGCCAAGCAGAGGAAAAAACATTTCAGAGATAACAAGCCCCTATGCACAAGTCTGGCCTGGCCCGCGCCTGATCAAGGGTCGGCCATGTGCGGCGGCGCTGTTGTGCCCGCCAGGCGAGTCAAACATGAACATGAACATTGCCGCATGAAGGGACGAATGTGGGTGGCGGGGCGGAGGCTGATGCAAGTGCCGGGAAAGGGGGATTGGCGACCGAGAACTCCGCCCCGTGTCACTGTCACGTGGAAGCCATCCATGTCTTGGACGCCCGAGGCCCCCGAAGCGATGAACCACAAAGGGGAACCATACGTGAGCAAGTGAGGCACCGTACCTTGGAGAAGGTGGTGGCGGGTAGGATTCAAGCAAATCGTCCGACCTTGCTGGGATCCAGGTGGCCCTCGAGCCTATCACGCCTTGTCCACCACCAATTCGAAGGATCTCCAATGGCGACGATCGCTGTGACCAGGGCGCAACAAGCCAGCTGAACATATATGCGTTGGGGGGGGGGGGTGGAAGTTGACCATGCATGCAAACGGCAGTGGCATCGCCGAGCCCCGACAACGAGATGCGTGTCGCTAGACTTGAGTCGTCTGGTCTTCTCATTTTCTCTGTGTGTCTCTCTTTCTCATATACACACACACACATACACGAGCACACCTTCTTTACAGTTTCCTAGTCTTGTAGCCGCTGACTTGGCGGGCTTGTGTACCCAGGCCGTCGGGATGGGTCCTATGTCTCTCGTCGTGTTGCTCCCTTTCCCTCGGATGCGCCAGCGCCCCAACGTGACTGCAGTGCTGCAGGACTCCGGCTCCAGCACTCCTGCCGGACTACTGCTGCTGCTGGACGGGGCAAGGGAAGGACCAATGGCAGCTGATGGGAATGGGGAAAGAACTGCGGTGCAGTTACACCGTGTGTGCTTGGCAAACACAGTGCACAAAATACGGGCCTTGCTGGGTCAGCAGCATCTCTGATTGGACAGAGTGTTCCAGAAGGCCCCCTCCGCAATTTCTTCCTTGGTGCTTCTCCGCATCGCACCTGCCTCCAACAAAGCCCAAAGCCCGTCTCGCCTGCCAGTTGGTGTGCCACCATGGATTTCCCCACACAATCCATCGCAAACCCCCTCCATCCTCAATCTCCCGCTTCATTCGGCTCGGCTGATCAATTCTCTGTGATCAACTCCCTTTCCCCTTTCCGCATCGTCCCCCTGATCCTTTTCTTGAATCAGGTCTCCAACGCAGAAGAGGATATCCCGGCACCAAGCCAAGGGGGGGCGGCTCACCTGTCTTGTTTGTATCTGCCCCATCAAAAAGAGGAAGAAAAAAAAGGACAAGCCCAAGCCGAGAAACAAAGAACGAACGGGGTCTGGGGCTGGCCACAATCCATACAGCACCTTCACCTATCTTACTGCTTTCCCCATTACCCACTGCCCATCCTCTCCACCTTGATCAGCAGCAACAGCAGCAGCATTGACAGACAGTACCAGCACGAGGGACCTCGGAACCCTGTACGAGTGTTTCCCCCCCCCGAAGCTTGCCGGCACCCCCCCCCCCCCTCGAGTCAAAAGCCCCGAGGTTTCTTCTCTCTCTCCCAATTTCTTCTCCTCTGCCCAAAATTACCCCGAGGCCCCAGGGCGCTCACACGCATCCTCCTTGCCCTGCCTCGCGCCGCCCGCCGAGAATCACCTCTGTTGGCGTGGTGCTGGGTGCTCGGAACCTGTTTTGGGGCTGCGCTTCCTCGCCCTGATCCCCCCGAACATCGAATCGAACCCGCATCGGCGCCGGGCCCTG
>NW_003315030.1:338000-338893 GCF_000150825.1 Verticillium alfalfae VaMs.102
CCAACGCACCGAAAAGCATGAGCGTGCAGACCTCCAACGGCCACAATCCGTCGCCTCAGAGCGGCTACTACTACCCACCATCACCACCAGCAGCTCCTCCGCCACGATCAGGACTCCGAAAGACGGCCATGGCTTCAACAGTGCCGACGAGAACGACAACGACAATGACAACGATGTCGACCAGGACGATCAGGACCCTCTGCGCCTGGGAAAGCGCAAGAGGCCCATTTCCGTCTCGTACGTTCAGCCTGCTGCCCTGTTTCCCTCTGCCCGAGCTCTGCTTCACGCACCCGGCCTCATCTGGCCTTGCCTTGCCTTGACCCTGCGGCGGTTCGGTCCTCAACCTCCCGTTCCCGCTGCCACCACCCCTCCCTCCCCTTTCTGCCCCCCTCCCCATCATCTCACTACACCTCACTTTACCTTGCCTCTCCTGTTCCCCACAGCCTCAGCCTCTGCTCTCCCTCCCCCTCTGCTCCCATCTCCACATGCTCCTCTCCTTGGTCATCTTCGTCACATCTCGTCGCCCGTCATCTCGCTCCCCAATGCGTCTGCCCACTCGTCCGACCTCCCAGCCTCGCCCTCGCCCGAGTCCTCTCGACCCTCTTGACCTTCGTTCATGACCCTCCCCAATGACACCCTCGCCCGAACATGTCCCCTCCGACCAAGGTCAGGAAGCTAATCCGATCCCAAGATGTGAGCTCTGCAAGCAGAGAAAGGTGAGCTACCGTACCCGCCCTCCCCTTGAACCCCTGATCGACACGCGACCCCATTCTCAGTACCACGTAACAAGACGATATGCCCCTTCTAACACGTACCACAGGTGAAATGTGACCGTGGTCAACCTTCCCTGCGGCTGGTGCAGTCGCAATGGTGCCATCTGCGAATACAAGAGA
>NW_003315030.1:339576-342481 GCF_000150825.1 Verticillium alfalfae VaMs.102
CGAGGCTCACCGAAGAGAGCAGAGAGCACTATCACTCCATGGCGAAACAGCGCGTCTTGCTCTACGGCATGGAGCACTCGTCGGTCAAGTCGCTCCAGGCACTGGTCGTTCTGGCCCTGGATCTGGTGGGCAGCAGCAATGGGCCACCTGGCTGGAACATCATGGCTCTCATCACGCGCTCCGTCGTTCAATTGGGACTCGCAGTCGAGAGCACCTCGTTCTCCGTCTCCCCAAACTTCACCTCGATCTACACGCTCAGAGCCATGATACTGCCGGAACCCAAAGACTTTATCGAAGAGGAGTCGAGGCGACGCTTGTTCTGGATGATTTACCTTCTCGACCGCTACGCGACCATCGCCACGGCTTTCGAGTTTGCGCTCGACGACAAGGAGATCGACAGGACGCTCCCCTGTCGCGACGACCTGTGGATCAAGAACCAAAAGGTCGAGACGCGATGGTTCAGGTTGCAGGAGCAGGAGGAGCCAAATCCGGAATACGATGTCAATAAGCCGGAGAACCTTGGTGCCTTCTCCTACTACATTGAGATTTTGGCCATCCTCTCCAAGGTGCACAAGTTTCTCAAGCTGCCCGTAGACATCAGCGCGCTGAGCGACGTCGAGCAGTGGCAGATGCGCTACAAAGAGCTGGACAACATGTTGACGTCTTGGAAGTTTGGCCTACCTGGGGAGTACGGGAACATGGCCAAACTGTTCCAGCCCGGAAACAAGACACTCAACTGCGGATGGGTCATGTTGCACGCCACCTACCATACCGCCGTCATCCGGCTGCACTCGTCGGCGGCGTACCCCACAACCCGATCTCCCATATTTACGCCCTCCTACAGCGCATCTCAACGATGCCATGGTGCTGTCGAGAACATCGCCGCGCTCGGCGAATTTGTCGTGAACAACGGTCTACTCCCCAAGCTGGGGCCTCCATTCGCCTTCACCCTGTGGGTAGCGGCCCGTCTTCTCCTAGTCCATGGTTCGACGGTCGAACACAAGCTGTCACCGCAGATCCAGTTCTTCGTAGACAGCCTGCGCGAGATGGGGCGTTACTGGCCTGTCGCGGCGCGATACTGCGAGCTGCTGCAGCGAGTGCTTGATGAGCATCGCGACAGCGAGCGCACCGGAGACGGTGTGACACCGAGCTCAGTCAAGATCCTCTCGGACATGCGGCGCACCGCGTTCGACCTCGACTTCTTGATCTCCCGGCAGCCGGGACCCAATGGAGTCATCACGCACAGCCGCATGCCGAGCGTCACGCCGGCACGAACGCCGGCGCCCAACGAGCTCGAGTACCTAGACGTCTTTGACTTCTTCAACGTCCCAAGGCTGCCTTTTGGCGAGCAGATTGCAGGTGTGCAAGGAATGCCCCAGAACAACGGTGCACACCAAGCATGGATGGCAGCAGCGGCGAGGCGCCTCAAGGACCGCCACCGCCGCAGCCGCCGAGCAACGAGTTCAACATTACGAACTTTATGGTCGATGCCAACAGTGACTGGCTGTTCAAGCAAGAGGGTGGCAAGTACATGTCTTGATTGGTCATTTGATCTTGGTCATGCGATTGTGCGACCACTTATTTGATTGATTCCGGAGTTTGAGGCGCGACGGTGGGAAGGCTTGGGCGGGCTGTGTACATTGGATGAATGGTCACAGACGCAACGCAGCGGTGAGAGAATGAATGGATGGATGTGCTGGGCTCAGCTGGGAGGGCAAGGAACACAAAAGGCCTTCTGGCCAAAAAAGGCCCGGAGAGGCCATATGATACCTACTTGTTGTTACTGATGTCAAATGATAATGCGCTGGCGGGGATGAGGATAATACATGTACGATGGTTCAGTGTTCACTTCATGGTCGAAATGCAGTGTCCAGAACGAGCGCCTGTTCTGCTCTCTACTCGCTAGCGTCATGTGTTGAAAGGAAATAACGTTCTGGCTTGGAGGCGGTTCCGTCGTCGGTCTCTGTCGCTTGTGTTCCAGACCTGACATCTGGAGAAGCCCGACTGGCCATGGTTGACGGCTGGGCCGTGGGTAAGGCGAATCTTTAAGGCCACGCCGGGGGGCTGCGGCTGATGAGGCTATTGCTAGTCTAGATAGAGGAACTGGGACGTTGCGTACAAAACGCAATTACATAGATCAATAAAGGGGAAGGTCCTCATAATGCGAAAATACCAACATCCCATACACGGGGACCCCATGTCCTCGTCGCCGCTCATTCATCGTAGCTCGCAGTTAAACGCACGTCTAGAATTGTGGTTTCCCTCCCCTCGAAAAACCCGACAGGTCTATTTCGTCCAGCGCGGCCTACCACACCCATGGACCTCTGCAGCGCCTTGTCCTTTGCGACCTCCTCCCCGGCCCGCGAGCGCCGCCGCCCTCGCCACCTTCAACGCCTGCGTCGCGCGCCACAGGCAGCACCCCGCCGACGAGACGCCCTGGCAGCCCGCGGCCGGGACGACGTGGCAGATCCTCCTCGACGCGCCCCTGGCCATCGACCCGCAGGCCCCGGCCGTGACGCCCGACGTCGAGGTCTACGACGTCGACCTGTTCGAGAACCCGGCGTCCACGTTCGCGGCGCTGCGGGCGCTCGGCAAGAGAATCGTCTGCTACTTTAGCGCCGGGTCGTACGAGGACGGCAGACCCGATTCGGGGGATTTCGATACGGGCGCGGGGGGCGATCTCGGGCGCAAGCTCGAAGGATGGCCGGGCAAGTACTGGCTTGACACGAACAGCGAGACGGTCAGGGGAGTCATGAGGCGGCGGATCGAGCTGGCGAGGGAGAAGGGGTGTGATGGGGTTGACCCGGATAATGTGGACGGGTTTGTATGTGCCTTCTCCCCATGTGCTTGCATGTTTCCAGCTTGCTGCGTCCAGCCCTCGTCATCGGCTGTCTTGGGATCTGAA
>NW_003315030.1:343051-348308 GCF_000150825.1 Verticillium alfalfae VaMs.102
ATACAAGACCGAAGAGGACAAGGTCAAGACGTGATATCGAAGCCGGGCATGCTCATCAGTCACCTACATCTCGCTCAGCAGGCGAATAGACTGCATAATGAAACCTTGCAGTTGATCGCGTCTTGGCCGGAACGTGGGTATTCAATTCGAAAGATGGATGCTCGCTAAATGACAGATGATTCTTTTTTCCCTCCTCTGCGTGTCGCCCATGAAACATTCGCACTGCTCATCCGCAGCATCCAGTGGGCTCCTCGACGCCCTTCGCCTGTTGTGTGGCGGCCCCAGTTTCCACCTTGTAGACGAGCCAGTCGCAAAGGAACTTGCCGAGGCCGGCACCGAGCAGAATGGAGATGATGATGTAGCCATTGTAGTACATGGCGAGCAACATGATAATGTAGGCCAGACCGAAGAAGGTTGTGTGCAGCACGGCACGGATGAGCTGTTCGACGGGCGAGGCGCGGAAGATGAGCGGCGCGCTGGGTCGGGCGACAGCGCCAGGGGCGACGGCGCCGGTGTCGTCGCAGCACGAGGGCTCAACGGCGGCGGCGACCGCCATCTGGGCCGCGCGCGCGTGGAACTGACGCAGAAGCAGGGCATCGTACTCCTTGCCGAGGCGGCGGACGAACTCGAGGGTCACGGTGAGGAGGGCGACGCCAATACAGCTGGCAGCAAAGGCGCCGTTGCTGCCGACGTGCCAGGACTCGGCGAGGAAGCAAGAGTCAATGGTGTACCAGTTCCAAAGCATCTGGTGGTTTGGTGGTCAGCGAGCGAGCGAGGGCCATGCAAGACGAGGGGCAGCTGGACATACGGAGACTTTGCAGTCGGCGGTCGCGCCGTGGCCGCTGCTGTGCGACATGGCGGCGGAGTGTGAAAATGCTCTACGTTGAGTGAGGATCAGGGATGAAGATGAGGGAATGATGACCAGTCGAGAGGAATCCGTCAAAAGCAGTGCTGCAGCTTGCAACTTGAAGAGGACAGGAAGAAGTCAGGCTGAGAATTGCCAATTGCGAGAGTCACGAAGCAGCTGCTCTCAGAGCCGGGCCTGCCCAACATTGATGGCGTGTCGGGGTAGATAAGATGTGCCAGGGGCTGCGGAGGTTACCCACTGCCCGCCAATGTTTGCCCTTGCGCCCCTCCTTCCCACCTTCCCTTCGTCGGGCAACGGTGGGGTAGAGGGAGAGCTCTAACCCGGATGGTGTACAGGCATTGAAGGCGCGGCATTGGGTGCGCAGGTTTTCCAAGAGGGCCTGGGTTCATGGCGTTGCGCAAGTTTAGCAGGGGCAAGAAGGGGGGGGGGCACGATGTTTGAGCTTATTGGAGTCGTGGCGACTTTGAGACCCTGGGACAAAGATCAAATCCCTGGGCCGTCTTGGGACGCGCTGGTCGTGCGGGACATCTGGTGTGCTTTGGTACTTGGGAAATGGGAGAAGGACGGGGCTAAGCAGCTACGGTCCGCTGCTGGTTGGTCAGAAACTTGCTCGCTCCGATGAACGGCCCCGGTGGATCGGATCCGCACGCAGCGCCCCCCCCGGATCGAAGAAGCACCGTGGTTCGGTCAATCGCTGTTTCCAGATGCAAGGTGTGGCGCCATAGCGGCCCCACTAACTTGCTCAATCGTGCTCAGTCGCCCGGGCGGTCACAGCTGGCGGCGACTGCCTCCAAGCAATATGGACCAGGAAAACCAC
Organism: Verticillium alfalfae VaMs.102; assembly: GCF_000150825.1. Taxonomy (NCBI): domain Eukaryota; kingdom Fungi; phylum Ascomycota; class Sordariomycetes; order Glomerellales; family Plectosphaerellaceae; genus Verticillium; species Verticillium alfalfae. The sequence continues at coordinate 344,737 of NW_003315030.1, forward strand.
CAAGAAGACGATCGAGAGAATCCCCGCTGACGCCTGCTGACGCCCAGACGACGCCTCTTCCGAGTTGCCTCATGCGGGCTCTCCAAGATCTACTCCTGCACATGGCACGCCTCTCCACTGCCGTGCCCATATGGCGAGGAGGTATGCCTCCGTTGGCTCGTCTTCTGTATCGGGCAATACGTTTATTGACCAAGCCGGTAGAGAGAGCAGCGAAGAGCGCCATGGCAGCTTGTCGGCCTGGGCACCAATATCGATCAGATAGACGTCTTGTCATCTGCTCGAGTCAAAACTGCAGCATGCAAATCCAATTCGACCACCCCCGTCAGAGGGGCGGGCATTGGACCCTTGGCCAGCCCGGGGAATAAACGCGCTACACCCACCACGTCGCATCGCCGAGTTCCAGACTAATAAACCTGCTCACTGTGGATCGCCGCCCGCCGCCTTGGCTACCCAAGCTCCCATTGTCGAGACGAGGGGCCAGACACCCCACCAACCTGATAAAGCAGACACGAAACACCACTCGGAATGTTGCTCGAGGATGTCTTTCTTAAGGTGCTCCCATCTCCCTCCGACGATCGCCACGAGGCTTTGATACGCCTTCTCGATTTTTCCTGCTGTCTTGCGATTGTGTCGAGATCTCTCCCGAGACACAGCATCGGCCCAAGACAGACTCATAAACCCCCCTTGGCAAGGTGTCTCTCATCTACTACCGGCGCACATAGTAGAGACGCGTTCACAATTCTACGCAATGGAGGCCACTAAGAGCCTCCTGGCACCGCGCCAGCATATCCAGGATCACGATGCCGCCGAGTCTGTCATCCATCACTGGGGCTACGCTGACCGTGTGGTACCCTGCGTCAACGATCCTGGGTCCTGTAGATACCTCGACGTCGTTTACAACGCCCACGATGTTGGCATGATCTACACCGGCGTCATCTGGGCCACTATCGGAGGCATTCTCCTGATCTGGGCCATTGTCAGGCGGACGATGCCTCCCCAGTCCCACCGGAACCCTCAGGCGCTGGTTGAGGGCGAGAAGCGGACGGTGGACACGACGACGAGGATTCGCCATACTCTTTGGTCTTACACCAACCGCTATCTCCTGCCCGACTCCATCCGCTCCATCTTTGGCCGCACCACGCGCCTGCAAGTTCTCGTGCTTGCCATCCTCACCGGCTATCTTACCATCTTCTCCTTCGCCGGCATCGTCTACGGCATCTGGATCACCCCCGTCAAGAATATGGAGGGCGTCTACAACACCCGCAGCAGTCTGGGACCCTTCTCTGACCGTGTCGGTGTCATCGCCTACGCCCTGACGCCGCTGTCCGTTCTCCTGTCGAACCGCGAGTCGCTGCTGTCCGTCTTGACCGGCATTCCCTACCAGAACTTCAACTTTATGCACCGCTGGCTCGGCTACATCATCATGGTCCAGTCCATTGTCCACACCATTGGCTGGACAATCATCGAGGTCAAGCTCTACCAGCCCCAGCCCCAGGTTGCGAAGAAGTGGATTATGCAGCTCTACATGATTTGGGGTGTCGTCGCCATGGTCCTGCTTCTCATTCTCTACGCCCTCACGCTACCTCCTGTCATCCGCTTCACCGGCTACGAGTTCTTCCGCAAGTCGCACTACGTCCTGGCCCTGGTCTACATGGGCGCCTGCATCGGCCACTGGGAGGGTCTCCAATGCTTCATTATCCCCGGTATTCTGCTGTGGTTCATCGACCGCTTCGCCCGTGCCGCCAGGACGTTCCTGCTGCACTACAACTTTGTGGACGGCACCAAGCGTGGTTTCGTTGCCGCTCACGCCGCCATTACCACCTTCCCTGACGAGAAGGACGGCGACGTCGTACGTCTCGATTTTGAACACTCTCACGATGCCTGGGCTGTCGGCCAGCACTTCTACCTCTGCTTCACCGAGAGCAGCATCTTCCAGTCTCACCCGTTCACCCCGCTGAACGCAGCCGTCACTGTCAACGGGCGCACCAAACACTCGTACGTTTTCCGCGCCAAGGGCGGCGGAAACCAAGAAGATCGCACAGATCGCCGCGAAGAAGCTGGCGGCTGCTGCTGCTGCTGCTACTGCACCTGCGACAACGTCAGAAGACAAGAACGGTGTGATGACGGCCGCCTCGGCCCCAACGACGCCTGTTGTGCTTACCGGCCCCTACGGTGACCCGATCATGCGCAACATCACCCCCGAAGCCAACATTCTGTGCGTCGCCGGCGGCACCGGCATCACCTACGTTCTGCCCGCCCTCCTGAGCCTGACCGCCAATCCTGCTTCGCCTCGCAAGCTCGAGCTCATCTGGGTCGTCCGCCACGCCAAGGATGTCGACTGGGTCAAGCCTGAGCTCGCCGCACTTGAGGCTCTCGATGTGACGGTGCGCATCTTTGCCACGCGCGACGCCGCCTCAAGCTCGTCTGATGCCGATCGCTCGTCCGAAGCCGAAGCCGACGAAGAGAAGCGCGCTGCTGGTGCTGTGGCCGTGCAGAAGATGCGTGCTCGTGGCGCGGCGGCCAGTGTCCGCTCTGGTGGCATCGGACACCCGGACCTGGCGTTGCTCGTGCGTGAGTTTGTTCAGGCGACTGTGGCCGCGAGGACGGTCGTGTTTGCGAGCGGGCCTGGCGGGCTGATGACGGACGCGAGGGCGGCGGTTGCGGCTTGCAACGACGGCGGCAAGGTGTGGAAGGGCGACGAGCGGTTCAACGTCGACTTGATTCACGACGAGCGCATGGAGAGGTGAAGAAGACGTGTTTGGATTTAGCGATGATACCACCTTGTTTAGCCTTGAACTCGATTTTTCCTCCTGCGTCATCGATTGATTGCCTTGTCATGTTCGCCATGTATATTCTCCTCTGCCGAGTATGTAGGTAATGCACTTTCGATCGAAGCAGCACCTGTGGATGGCTTCATCAGTGCTACCACTCTGCCACCCTGGACCCTGACCCCTGACCCTGACCCCTGACCCCCTTTTTTCCCGGTTTCGCCGCACGCCAGTCTACCGCGCGACAGGTCTGAGCCTGCACATGAGCGGCGGCTTGTTCCACGTGTTGAACGCCTTGACGTGGCGCAAGTCGCCCCCGACATCCCAGAGGTCGACCTCGCCGGGGGCCGTCGGCACGCGCTCGACGTCAAAGTGCCACAGCAGGTTGGCCAGGATGAGGCGCAGCTCGAGGTAGCTCAGGTGCTTGCCGATGCAGCCGCGCGGGCCGAGCGAGAAGGCCTGGCTCGCGTCCCGGGCGTCGCGCGCAAAGGGGGACGGCCCGTCGGCGGCCCCGCTGTGCCCGTCGCCGTCGCCGTCGCCGCCGAGCCACCGCTCGGGCAGAAAATCGTCGGGCCGCGCCCAGTTGCGGGGCGAGTGGGTGGCGGCCCAGCTGTAGACGGAGACGGTGTGCCGCCGGGCAGGAACTCGCCGGCGACCGTGTCCCCCCCGCGGGGCACCGTGCGTGTCAGGCCCGTCGGCACGGGCGGGAAGATGCGCAGGGCCTCGTCGATGCAGGCGTTCATGTAGGGCAGGTCCTGGAGGGCGAGGAACTGCATGTCGGCGGCGCCGCCGGGGCCGGGGAAG
>NW_003315030.1:348608-350591 GCF_000150825.1 Verticillium alfalfae VaMs.102
CCTACGTCGTCCAGCTTTCTGATTGGTTCTTTTCTTCCCTACTTCGTTTGTCACGGGGCTAAGCGACGACGACTGGCAGGAGGGGCACTCACTGGAGGCACTTTTCCTGGCTCAGTTGCAAGTGCCTGACGCGCTTCTCGCGCAGGTCGCTCGGGATGAGCTTGACGAGCGTCCGCTGCCAGAAACTACCCGTGCGGAACATGCGCCGCGTCGCCTGCTCGTAGGCGCCCGCCTTGATCGTGTCGGTGATGAGGGAGACCCAGGAGTGGAACACGCCGTCCTTGAGGCAGCCGAACGGTTCGCCAAAGGCCATGTCGCCGATGATGTCAAACGTCGTAAAGTCTGCGGCGGTCAGCTTTGGTTGCATGTCGAGCCGATGGTACTACGGGCCCGCCTCTCAGGAACCTGGCAAGGAGGCCCGAAAAAAGCCTGGCAAAAGCCTGGCAGAAAAGCCCGAGACTGGCAAGGAATACGTACTAAACCAGTCGCACATGTTGACGGCGGCGCCCGACCGCGCCAACGGCGTCAGCTTCTGCACGAAGAGGTCGACGTAGCCGCGGATGATGCTCTCCTGCTCGAGCAGCGCCTTCTGGCTAAAGGCGTGGGACAGCGTGCGGCGCTGGCGGGCGTGGTTGGCGTCGTCGGCCATGGTCAGGGTCGTGGCGCCGGGGAGGTCCTGGACGGAGCCGACGTGGATGGCTGCGCGTGTTCAGCCTGTCGGGCTCGAGAACAGAGGCAGGGGCAGAGGCAGGGGCAGAGGTAGATACGTACGGTCCTTGTGAAACTGCGGATGGCCCTGTCTGTGGCCGTAAATGTCCTTCCACGCCGTCGGGTCCGTGAAGGCGAGCTCCGACGGCATGGTGCGCACGATGGGGCCGTACCGGAGGTGCAGCTGGTGCACGTCAAAGGGCCACCGGCCGCGGAAGAGGCCGTAGATGCTGTAGACGGGCGAGATCTTGGCGAGGAAGGGGCCCGGGTACTTGGCCAGCGGGTGGAAGTAGTAGTTGTACACGCCGCTCCAGAGGGTGTAGATGGTGAGCTGTCCGGGGCCGTCAGCTTGGCCGCCGTGCCACGTGGACGTTCGGAGCAGACGACTTACCAACGCGACGAGGGCCAGGCCGGCCAGGCCGGAGTAGTCGTACAGGAGCTGAACCGCACCCATTTTTCTTTCGCTGATGGTTCTTCTTGGTCGAACCACGGTGATCGTCTCTGTACAGTCGATGCTGAGATGTCCTCCCGCGCCAGCAAGGCTGAACCTCATATACTGCCCGTCAGAGGCATCAGGACGTCGGCCATTGGTGAAGCCATCCCCACTCTTGAAAGGTCCCTGTGACGTCTCGCGCTAGGGATACGTTTACCCAGCGCCAGGGCACCCGCGTCAGGGGGTTGATGTTGTGCTGGGACGATCGTTAGGGTGGGATCTGGTCTTCCCGAACGGCAACAGGCAGGCAGCCAGCCATTGGGAGGGGAAGGCCAGTGGAGTGGCCATCACCAGGCTCAGGGCGATGCAAATACATGCTCGAGCTGATGCCGAAGCCTGATGGTGTGCATGGAGTTTGGTCGAGAGACGCAGCGTAGCGTTTGATGCTGGGAATTTTGCAGAGTGCCACGAGACCAGGTGGGCGTAAGGCGAAGGAATCCCAACCAGATGTTCATCAATATGACTCGGAGCTGAAGCTGTCTGTCCTTGTCGTCAAGTCAAGTCTGATGATGGGTTCAGTACCTAAGGTAGGTAGGCAGGCAAGGCAGGCAACTGTCATGGGGATGGAGCCTTCCTTCTCTTCGGTACTTCCTGCGCTCCTTCGCGTCCCCACGGCGATCACTGGTCACTGCGGGGCGGGGTCACTTCACGACGCGGCAGGTGGGTTCGGAACTAGTTACCCGACCGTCTGATTGGATCTCTACGACTCATGAACAGGCTGCCAATGGCCTCGACCCAACTCAGGGGCTTTCACTTGCCTTGTCATCATGATGAACGTGTGC
>NW_003315030.1:350989-353739 GCF_000150825.1 Verticillium alfalfae VaMs.102
GTAGCTCCTCTGCGCGCTGCCATCGAGCACGACGCTCACAGCACGCGTCGTCTCGTCCGCCACCTGCCCCGCGCACGGGCGCGGCACAAAGATGGTCTCGCCTGGTGTGTGCCCCCGCGGACACCCCCAGAGCAGCGCGCCCCTCGTCTCCGTGTCCGTCTTGACGACCGTGTCAAGCAGCGTGCTTCGCCCCCGGTTCGCCAGCGAGTACACGTAGCGGTGCCGCTTCGTGTGGTATGCCGGATTGATGACAGGCAACTCGCCGGCGTGCGGTCCGGGAATCGAAGACACGAGTTCCCACTGGCCCCGCTTCCTGCCCGACGTGAGCGGCACGCCGAGACGGTACCGGGCGAGCCGCGGGTGGAGCGTCTGCAGCCTGTTCTTTTCGCCCCAGAACCTCTTGGCGGCGTCGTTCCTGTCGAGCAGCACGTCGTAGTTGAAGCTCCGGATGACGTCTTGATTCGGGTACTCGACGACATCGCAGAAGAGGTCCACGCCGGACCCATCCGGTGACGTCTCCTCAAAGGAATTGACCGAGTGGAAAAAAAAGGCGGCGGGCGTGTCAAAGCTGGCGACGAGCCCCCTCTTCCCCCGGCGGTCGACGACGAGCCACTTGCAACGCTGCGTCGCGTCAAACGCCTCGATCGAGTCGAGAAGGTTCCGGTTCCACGGCACCTTGAGCCCGGCCAGCCCAAAGTGCGCGACGGGGATGCAGAGGACGACGTAGCTCGGCGTCAGGAAGAAACTGTGCATGTAGCCGGGCTTGGCGCCGGCGTCGCTGATGGTGGCCAGTATGTCCGTCTTGCCCGTAGCGGCGCTGACACGGAACACGCGATACGTGGCCGTCCTGCCAAAGTCGAGGTTGTAGTTGAAGAGGTCGCCCGTCTCGGGGTCCCGCTGCGCGTGGGCGCACGAGCTGGGGCCCTTGAGGTCCGGATGCAGCTTGGCCTGCCGGGCGACGCCGACGGGCTCGAGGGTGTCGGGATCGGCCTCGACCAGCATGCTGGCGTCGGTGGAGACCCACACGTTGCGGACGCCGTTGCGATGGCCGCCGCCCGACGGGGCCGCCTCGTCGCCCTTGGGCGGCCTTTTGGCGGCGACAGGCCGGGCACGTTCGTGTTGACGGCGACGGACACGTTGGCTCCCTGCGGCTGCTTCTGAACATGCTCATGACCTTTCCGAACAGACCAATGCAGGGGTCCCGGCGCTGACCGAACGAGTAGGCGTTGCGCATGCCCTGAGCCCTGATCTCGCTGACGAGCGTCTCGCCTGGCGCCTCGACGAGTAGACGACGCGCAGGGGCGTGCCGGCGGCTTCGTCTGCGGGGACGATCTGGAAGAGGTGCGTGTGCGCGAAGCCGTCGAACCAGTGCGTGACGTAGTGGGTGCCTTTGGGGCTGTTCTCGACCTTGCAGGCGCCGGGGCCGGTCCGGTACAGCGAGCCGGCCGCCCAGTCGGGGATGTGGCCGCGGACGGTCAGTTCGAGGGGCCCTCGTTCCTCGGTGAGGCCGTCAAACTGGGGCTGTCAGAACGGGGGCACGATGGCCAGGCGTCGGGCGGGAAAAGAGGGGGGGGATCCAACGTACACCGGCCTCGTTGGGCCATTCCTTGTAGGTCTGTTTGGCGATGTTCTGAGCAAACTCTTTCCGGTCGGCCTCGGCATCGTGCGGGGTGCGCAGGGCGGGTGCCGTGCCCGGCAAGGCGGCCGCCTCTGCGAGCATCGCGGCAGAGCCCATGGGACGACGATGGGTGCGCCGTCGAAGCTGGCAGAGCTGGCGGGTGACGGGTCGAGGGTTCAGATTGGCGAGTTGGGAGAGCGGCTGCGGTCCTTAGATAGGGTCCGGCTGGCAGGTCTCAAGGCGGTTAGGTGTCTCAGGGCGTAGCGTGGTCTCGGCTGTGGGTGGTTTGGGGCAAGGCGTGATGCGGCTGGCGTGGTCCCTTTTGGATGAAGGTGGCAGCAGGGTAGGGTAGAGGATGGGGAGAGAGAGAGAGAGAGAGTGATGAAGTCGACATGAGTGCGTCTTGGGAAAAAGGCAGTCGAGGTAAGGCACCTTCTTCGGCCAAGATGGGGGTACTTGCCTGCCTTGAAGGTGTGCAGAAGTAAAGAAGTTGACTCTCTCGATGGAAAGTGCTACATGTGGAAAGAGGGAGTCGCACGAGTGTCTTGTGCGTGATGGCGCCTGCCGCGTCCTGGTCTCTGCCTTGTTCACCTCACGATGCACGCACGGTAGAAGACGAAATGTTCATCCTTGAACAATAGGGTGGGAGGAAAGGAGAGGAGAGGAGAGGCGAGGAGAGGAGGGGCGGGGTTAAAAGAGGGATATGGCTGCACTCATAGAGGCGAACCCTGCCTGTGTGACGGTACCGTCGACTCGACGATGGCAGTGATGATGCATAGTCGTGATGAGGCCCTGACACGACGCGGGCATGGTCGCTCGCACTCGCACATGCTGCATGCACGAGAGCATACGGACCTGCATCCCCCCCCCCTTGTCTGCTCTTCTCTCCTTCTCGTTGGTTTGCAGGCAGGATTTCCTTCTCGAAGAAGGGGGGGGGCCCACGTCTCTCGCTTACTGAGGAGAGCTAACCGGGCCAGATCAGGACGAACTGGCCATGGTCACAGGCCGAACCAGGCGGTCGGGCAGAGTGGGCTGCTCTGCGATGTGCGTCTTGGTTTGGGCATGGCGGAATTGGGGCCGGGGCGGGTCGCTGGCCGAGAGAGGAGGGCGCCGCCGATGGAGGTTCGGTGGG
>NW_003315030.1:353839-355351 GCF_000150825.1 Verticillium alfalfae VaMs.102
GCTTGGTAGACCGTCTTCTCGCCGAAACCAGTCGCTCTTCTGCTGCACGAGCCACGTCCGGCAACACGTCGTCGACGTCCTGGAGGCCGCGCCGCACCAACATCGTCGTCGTCATGTGCGTTGTGATGGTGCTCGCGAGCTGCTCGAGGGCCGGCAGGCTTGACCGTCGTCGCCACGGCGCCGGCACGACCTCGAAGAGCCGCTCGAGCACGAGCTGAAGCCGCGCGTCCGACAGCCCAATGTCCTCGACCATCATGTGGCCCAGGTACCGCAGCACAGCCGTCCTCACCCCGTTGTCGTGCGCCTCCATGTCGAGCATCTCCGGCTCATCGCCCCACGCTCTGTGCCATGGCCGCGACGCTCTGTCCTCGAGCAGGAGCGTCGTGCGCGCCTGGTGCTCGAGCAGCGTCGTGCGAAACTTGAACTGCGCCTCCCAGTACGGCTGGCACCGCACCCGGCCGTCGCGGAAGAACGGGAATGCCTCTTTGCGCTCGGCATGCTCCCTGCGCAGCCGCGTCTCGCTCGCCGCCTCGGCAGTCGCCCGTTCGATGACTTCTGCATGACGGCTCGGGTGCACGGCGTCGCGCCGGTAGACGAGGTCGCGGATCGGCTGGCCTGCGCGCGTGGCGGCCATGGTGCGCAAGGCGATGGCGGGGTTGTAGAGGAACCGCTTGACGTCGGAAGCGTTGGCGTCGCAGCGGCAGCGGTTGAGCCAGTGGCTGTGCTCCTTGCAGGCCGTCTCGCGCGTGAGCCAGGCGTAGGCGGCGTAAATGTCGTCCCAGGAGAGAGCGCCACGGGGTCCCCAGGTGTGGGCGAGGAGACAGCCGATGAGGGGCCGCATGTACGAGGCCCAGTCACTGGCGTAGCGGTCGGCAAACTGGGCATCAACGTCGTCATCGCGAGGTGTTGTCCAGGTCACGACAACGTCGGGAAGGCCGGCGGGCGTGACGAGAGACGACCGGCCGGTGCATGAGGGGCAGCCGTAGGGATGACGGGTTTCGCGGCGGTCCCAGAGGTCGGCGGGACAGGGTTCGAGGGCGGCGCAGAGAATATTGACCTTCTCGACGTGCGTCTTGACGTCGCGCTCCTCCTCGCCGAGGCATGTATAGATGCGTACGTCTCGGATGCACATGGCCGCATTGGTTAGCCGTGGTATCTTGCCGTTCTGTAGAAAAATGACTCGGTTCGTGAGACGACTGTTAGGAACAAGGGAAATCGTTGGGTTCCGATACCAATGGCAGGACCAATGGTCTTATGAGGATCATCTGGACGCCGTCATGGCGAGCTGCTGCTGGGCCTCGGAAGTGCACATGAAAATACTATAAGAACCTTTTGTTGAGGTCGCCTAAACTTGGAAAGCTCATGGGCTTCTTGTCCTTTCATTTCCAGCAAGATTCTCGGGGTAGGCCTACACCTGGGCAAAGGATGGGTTTCTGAGGTAAGGCGTGACAATGGGGGATGTGCCTATCCTTTTGTTCGTCGATGAATCCCGAAAATAAGGGGCGTCCTGGT
>NW_003315030.1:357357-359014 GCF_000150825.1 Verticillium alfalfae VaMs.102
CGAATGGAGCGCCGGCAGCCGTGGCTTCAGCGTTCGCGATGCTGCGTCGAGGGGCCCAATCAGCGGCTGTTCGTAGCGAGCAGCATTTCATTCAGTGCTAGGTGCTAGGTACGGTACTGTGGCCGTGAATCTTGGCTTGTAGAGCCTTTTGCAGGGACCTACAATATCCACCTACCTACCCTTTGGAGCTTAGCTACAAGGACTACCTATCTACCCTTGTTAAGTCAGGGTTATGCGTCGCGGTCCTGACCAGAGCACGTGTTTGCGCGCCACATTATGCGCCCCTTTCGATTGACCGCCTCTCCCTCATCCCTTGCGCGATAGAATACCGATTGGTAGAATACATGCTTGGTAGAGTACCGTTCGGGAGAGTGCCGCTCGGGAGAGTATCGCTCGGCAGAGGACCGCTCGGTAGCGTACCTGTAGAGGTCCGCCACGAAGCCATCATCGTCCCTCCCAACGCCGCCAACGTGTCACCGCCCCCCCGATGCAAGCCACATGCGTCCTCGCCACGGGACCCCTTTGACGAGCGTCTCGCTTCTGAAAGAAAACACAGAACATGGTCGATCCAATCCCGATGCCCGCACTGTCCTGTCGTCTCGAAGGCCAGCCCAGCGAGCCGGGTCCCGCCATGATGTTGAGATGAGGCAACTCCATCTCGTCGGCAGACAGGACTGCATCGCACGGCAGATCGGACTGCATCGCGCGGCAGACAAGAGAGCGGCCTCGTTCCGCGGAGGCCAACGGGCCAAGCAACGCCAGTGCTGTCCTCGCGAACCTACTGTCCTTGTACGGATCGGATCATCTTAGAACATGCATCTTCTTGTTTCCTCGTGCTGTACATATACTACCTGACCAACAATCCAATACTGCTGACCAACCATCTGCTCCGCCTACTGACTCCGTCTCTCTGCCGCCGCCGCTGCGTCTCTTGCTCTGTCCAACCTGCCCCGTGCCGCCTTGCTCTGTCCAACCTGCTCCATGTCGTCCGCGCCGACTACCCAACCATGCCGTCGTCCGCTGGCTGCTCCTCCTCCTCCCTGACAGCCGCCAGCAGCCGCTGCGCCATCCGCGGCTGGCGGCCCCACGACTGAAAGCGCTGACGGCAGTCCGGGCACGACCAGTCCGTCTCGGGCCCCTGCCGGACGAGCAGCTGGAAGAGGCACCGCGCCCCAAACACGTGCCCGCACTGCACAATCTCCACCGGCACCTCGCCCTCGCAGTACCTGTCGCGCTCGTAGTAGAACGCCCAGTCCTCCTTGTCGCGCGACCGCTCGTCTGCCGACGTGCGCGAGTGCACCGACGTGCCGTGACTCTCGCCCTGGCCGTGACCTGCCGGGCTGGCCGCGAGGAGCTCGGCGCCGTCCGCCGCGTCAAAGTACGCGTTCGTGCAGAGCGGGCAGCAGAGGACGTCCTGCGCGCCCTGTGGCACGTCGCCGCCCTGTGGCACGTCGCCGCCCTGCGTCTGGGGCTGCATCGCCGCGCGGAGCTGCGCCGCCCGTGACCTCGCGCGTCAGGAACCAGAAGAGAAGCTGGCTCTGCTGGTAGACCGTCTCCCTTGCCGAACCAGTCGCTCTTCTGCTGCACGAGCCACGTCCGGCACGCGTCGTCGACGTCCTGGAGGCCGCGCCGCACCGCAATCGTCGTCGTCATGTGC
>NW_003315030.1:361157-363403 GCF_000150825.1 Verticillium alfalfae VaMs.102
CTCACCGCCCCGAGCAGCCCTTTTCGACAGCGACAGCCGCGCGAGAGAACACTAATAAGACACATGGCACCCAAGGAAGACAAAGACAAAGATGCCTCAAGGTGCACAAGCTCGCCCTGAGGGGCAGCGCCAAGCTTGTTGCCGAATTCGTAAGTCGTCGCACACTCGAAGCTCCCGCTTGTCTTGCAACGCAGAAACGCTGACGATACCTCACCTGCAGTTCCAATACTCGATCCACACCATTCTGTACGATGACCACTGTCTAGTCTCGCGCAGACATCGACCGCTGACCAACGCCAGGTTCCAACGAGGTGTCTACCCCGCCGAAGACTTCTCAGTGTATGTCGGCCCCTCCGTCCCGACCTCGCCGACAACCTGCTGACCCTCACTCCGCCAGCGTCAAGAAATATGGCCTCAACATGCTCGGTCCGTCTGAAGAAACACATAGCCAATGACCCGAACCTTTCCTTTGCTAAGCCACAGCAGTCTCCTCCGACGACCAGGTCCGCGCCTACATCAAGAAGATCATGGGCCAGCTCGACCGCTGGATGAAGTACGGCAAGATCTCCAAGCTCGTCATCGTCATCACGAGCAAGGACACGGGCGAACACGTCGAGCGCTGGCAGTTTGACGTCCAAATCTTCAACCAGCACAAGTCGTCCAAGGCCAAGGCCGCCAAGGCTGACCAGGAGAACGCCGCGCCCGTGTGAGTTACGTCCTGACCCCAGGACGGCAACATGCCGTTCAGCGTCCCTTTTTCTTTTCCTTTTCTTTCCTGAGCTGGAATCATCTGTCGCCCAAAACTGACGTCCCTGCCAGCACCGAAGACGCGCCCGAGAAGACGGAAAAGGAAATCCAGGACGAGATCGCCGCCATCTTCCGCCAGATCACCGCCTCCGTTACCTTCCTGCCCCAGCTCGACGGCGACTGCACCTTCAACGTGCTCGTCTACGCCGACGCCGACAGCGACGTGCCCGTCGAGTGGGGCGACAGCGACGCCAAGGAGATCGAGAACGCCGAGCGCGTCCAGCTGCGCGGCTTCAGCACGAGCAACCACCGCGTCGACACGCTCGTGAGCTACCGCCTGGCCGAGTAGATGGGGGCGCGTGGGGGGGAGCGCCAAGAGCTGTTTTATTTTTTAGTTCTCAACAGACGGACGGGTATGGGCTTGCCAAGTGCCGAAGAATAAGGGAGGATATAGGTTGAAAGGTGCTTGGGTTAGAGGAATCAGGCAGGCAGGCGTACGGCGTTGACACCATTTTGGTTTGACATGTTCATCTCTATCATTCTCCACAAACTGGCACGCGAGGACAGGCCATCATCTCTCGGCGGAGAGGTACCACATGTCTATCACAGCTACCGACGGCGCAGCTCGCCGTGAAATGGATCGAGCCTATGCGCGCAAAAATAAAAAAAAATAGGCCCTCCTGCCACCGTCTCCCTCTGCCCGCGTGTTTGCCATCCGACTTCATCATTCATGCTTGTTGCTTTTTGAACCCCTGCACCGCTGCTCATGCTGCCCCAACCTCTTGTCCCTCCTGCTTTCATGCAGATGCAACCTCAACGCCATGTCAACCATCCACACACACGCACACACACACACGCAGCGCCCCTACACCCTCTTGAAGAAGTAGACGTACGCAAACTTGCGCATCTCCTCGACCTCGCCTGCCTCGACCACCTTTTCGTCGTTGAAGAGCACCCACGACGGGTGATCGCCCGCCTGCCGGATGAAGGCGACGTAATGACTACAACGAGTTAGCATCCTACACGACGTAGACAAAGTAGCAATCCGACTCACCCAGCGTGGATGCTCGTGCCCTTGTGGCACACAATCGACTGCAGCTGGAAATTCGCCGGCACGGCAGCGCTGCCCGCAGGCTCGGCCGGCTTGGCGCTCTCCGCCGCAGGCGCGGCAGCCTCGTCGTCAAAGGTGCCCTGGTCGTCGGGGTGGCTGAACAGCCACTCCACGGCCCGCTCGACGTCTCCGCTCGTCTCGCGCAGCGCCTTCTTGGCCTGGGGCGCGCCGAAGCCCATGGCGCCGAAGCATCTCAATCTTCTCGGGATCCGCCGTGTCGCCGCCGGCGGCGGCGCCCTCCGAGGTCGAGGGGCGCATCGATGTCGGGGTCCTCCATGTGGGCGAAGAGCCACTCCATGCCGAGTCGGCGCTCGCGTTGCCCGTGGCGTGGAGGGCCTTTTCGCAGCGGTTCCGCGGGACCCCATGGCCTCGAGCTGGACGACTGCCT
>NW_003315030.1:364055-369040 GCF_000150825.1 Verticillium alfalfae VaMs.102
GAGCATGGCGGGAGCCAAAACCCCTTTAGGTAAGTGAGGTGGGGTGTCTCGTCCCGACACGGGGCGCTTTCGGGGGTCGGGCTTGGAGTAACGGCCCAGAGTGTAGGCCGTCGGCCAATCTTGCGCAATTGTGTATCGAAGTCGGCTGCGGGGTCTTCGACGACGGGCAGGTCGAGGTTGGGTTGGAAGTAGCGCGTCTTGAACGACGGCATATCAACCCCCGCACCAAGATGATACTCGCCAGGTAGCAAAAAATTTCCCAGATTCTTCAGACCCGTAAGGCTCGGACCGGTCAAAGGCTTCAGCTCCTGGCCGTCCTCGTTGGTCATGCTGAAATCCCACTTCAGGTTCTGCTCAATTTGCATTTCCGTCAAGCTCTTCTCCGTCTTCTGCTGCTCGGCCAGGATGATGCCCCAGTGCGCCAAGTGCTGGTTGAGATCGCTGTCGATCCTCTCGTCGTCGCACTTGTAGCAGTAGACATCAGCGGTGCCCTCGGGCGTGATGGAGCCCAGCTTCACCGCAACGCCGTGACCAGAGTCGGTTGCGTGCGCCAGGGCGTGTGAGTTGCCGTCCACGCCGCCCATCTGCTTTCTGCCGCAGCCGAGCGCACCGCACTCGAGACAGAGCCAGAGATTCTCCTTCAGATCGCAACTCGAGCAGTGACCGAGGCCCGCGGGCTCGATGGTCCGGCCCTCAGACTGCTGGAGCAGAAGGATGTGTTCACAGCTCGTGAGCTCCTGCTCCCAGGCCTTGACCTCCTCCTTCCGCGAAAAGGTGTTCGCCTTGAGGATGCCCTCGACAACGGGCGCCAGCTTTTCGCTCGTCTGGTCAAGCTCGGTGCTGCATTCGAGGCACCTGACGGTCGTCTTCGTGTCGTACCTGTCCTCGTCCGTCTCGGCGGCGATGGCGAGCTTGGACATTTTGAAGGGAGGCTCGTCCCGCACAACGACCTTGCGCGATCGACGGATGTTGAGCACGAGCGGGTGGCTCCACAAGGCACGATGCAGCGAGGCGTGGTTGCGTTCACCGGCACAGCCGCCGTTGAAGCACTGCAGGCAGACGTCGAGGCCGGCGGCGTCATCGATCGAGTCGAAACATTGCGTGCAGTCCTCTCGGTAGACGGACTGGGCGGCGGTGGGGGGCCTGAGAGCTGCAAGGGGCACGATGTCAGTCACGATCGAGGTGTAGGATGACAGGCGGTTGCTGCAACGTGGTTGACGTACTCAGGGAGTCAAGGTGAGGACACGCCATGTTTGTGCAGCTCTCTGTGTTGAAGGCGCTGCCAGCTGTGGCGATGGTTTGTGCCTAGTAGTGGGGGTTCGTTCTGCGTAGTGAGAGGCGGCAAGGACAGTCGTCGGGGAAAGAAGCAGAGTAGAGGAGGAAATCGGGTAGAATAAAACGGTAGGCAGGCTCCAAGGCAACCAAGTTGCAGAGCTCTAGCAGATTCGAACGTTGCCTTGTCAGCCTGGTGTTGCTGCACGGCTTGTCGGTGACGGTGGTGGTTGTCTGTCTGCTTGGTGGATGCCAGTGCCCCGCATGTACGTAATGCGCCCCAGGGCTGCAGCTTGGACAGCTCGAGACCCCGCCAGCCGCCAGAGCTGTCGCCCTGCGTCGAGGTGTGCACTAGCTGCCACCTGGTTTCGACCACACAGAGAGTCTCGGTTTTCCCATGACCAGATTCACTGCTTTTGTGTCAGATGGGGGGATGATCAGTGCTCAATTTGATATCAAGTTTGCTCGTAGGTCGACATACGATGTGTACTACTCTCGACGCACTCCAGGATCCTCTTCGTCCCAGCCCAAAGTAGTCTCCTGATTCGAGCGACACGTATTGTGGCTCATGTCATGCTTCGAGGACGGTATCTACTGACTTTCGGCATGGATATGCCCTTGCTGAGTTCCAGGACAGCAAATAATTCAGCCACACATACCAAGGTGTACCAATATCATTTTATGCCTCTTATTTCTGTTTCGACTCCCTTGTTGTTGCTCTCAAAACAAAAGAAATGAATTCCGGGGACTATGAAGCTGGATGTTGTACTAGCACCAGCCTAGCTTCATGACACAGAGGAAGAGGCACATGGCATCTGAGCCACGACAAAAAACTTGCATACAATTTCACCATACCGCCAGAGGCAACAGAAGAGAGAGAACAATAGCAATCGTACCCCGCGCTCCACATCAAAAGCCATCCTCCGGTCAAGACCGATGTCGCATTGTCACGGAGCATCAACGGAGATGCACGCGCAAGATAAGCCTTCACATTCACAGACTTCGGCCAGTTCAGCTTTCTCTCGGCTCGACCCTGCATGAAGGGCTCCTCGCCACTAGCCTCAACTCGGCCATCAAGTGGGCACAGAGGCAACCTATCACGGCAGAAGCTATCTTATCAGATTATCAAGCAAGTGAGAAAAATCCGGGGAATCCTCTCCTGGAACCACGTGACCGTCATCGACGCCCGAGGGCCGAGCAAATAATGACTTAATGACCGATAATCGGGTGTGTTGATTGGCCACAGCAGCTGTCCACCACCGAGATCGCCGCGCTGCCTCTCCGTCACTGCAAGTCCCGCACTCCCATAATTTCTTATCCTCGCCTCCTCCCTCTGACGCCTCCTGCTAGCGGACCTAGGATTTTGCCATTCCAACATCCCTCAACACACCACATCCTACGCTTCGTGCGGGAAACTCAACCACGCCATCAGTCCAACACCTATTTTCATCGCTCTAGTTCTTTGATCATCAAGGCGAGACTAAAACACAACAGCAAGCCACACACACACACACACCCCATATCCACAATGCTTTCCAGGACTCTCCGCGCTGCCTCGCGCTCCGTCCTCTCGACGCCATCCGGCCGACCACCATCGCCCCTCGCCAGCTGGCCCCTGCCGTCTCCGTCAACGCGACGAGAGCCTACCACGAAAAGGTCCTCGACCACTACTCAAGGCGTATGATCTGCCCCGACCCCTGATATCACACTTGGCAACCAGAGGCTAACGTCGGTGTTTGGCAGCACGCAACGTCGGCACCCTGAAAGGTGACGATGTCGGATCCGGTCTTGTCGGTGCCCCTGCCTGCGGCGATGTCATGAAGTACGTTTCCTGTTCCTGACGTTTCCGATCCCGACACCATGCACACCGCGGCATGTCCCAGTCGTCGCCATCGCTCGCTCCTGCCCATCGGCACATGCTAACCTGCCCAGGATCAACATCCGCGTCGACCCCAACACCAACACCATCTCCGACGTCAAGTTCAAGACCTTTGGCTGTGGCAGCGCCATTGCCTCAAGTAGCTACCTGACCGAGCTCGTCAAGGGCATGACCCTCGAGGAGGCCGGCCGCGTCAAGAACACCCAGATCGCCCAGGAGCTCAAGCTGCCCCCCGTCAAGCTGCACTGCAGCATGCTCGCCGAGGACGGCATCAAGGCCGCCATTGCCGACTACTACACCAAGAACCCCAAGGCCAAGACCACCAACCTCGCCGGCACCGGCAAGACCACGCCCCTGGCCGACGCCGCCGCCCCCGTCGCCGCCACCGCTTGAGCGGGTTGCTTTGCTGTACGATGATGAAGATGGCTGTGTGTGTGCGTCGCCTTGGGGACGGGAGTTTGGAATGGCGAGGCGGGTGGTTGTGGGTTTTTTGCTGCCGAACGGAAAGGTTCAATGATACCGGAGTTACAGGGAGAAACTGGATTCAACATGGAATTTCATCTGCTTCGCGGACATTTGCTATTGGCTTGTGGCTCCCCTCAGCGAGGGAGTCGCACGAGGCTGCAAAAGGACTGGTAGGACAGCTGTTGCTGGAGGTCTGACGATGGACATGTACAGATCAACAAGACTTCACTCAGGAGACTGGACAGAATACGCATGCGTTGCATTACTGCTTGGCTGCATTTCTGCTTGGTTGCATTGCCTGCTAGGTTGTTTGGCAGGTTCGTGGTTATCCACCAGTGATGTGAAGGCTGCGGATTTGTGTGATGTTGCTTTCGACAAGACTGATCTGCCCAAGTTCAATCGACTTCACCTGAGCGCAGAGCACGGCACGCCGGGGCATAACTGCCTCTGGACGCTATCATCACTTGACATCAGCACCGGGCATCCTTCAGTGCATGGTAGCGATCAATGTCAACCTCTGATCCACATCGTAGATGAGCCTTGCCGAACCAATCCCCTCCTGCAAGTCAAGATATTCCCTATGGCCCCAATTACCAGCCTGCCTGGCAAAGAACCCAAACCAGACGATCAAGTCACATGCTTCTCGTTTGAGCACCACGGTCTCGACGATCTAGTCTCCTTAATGAACATGCGCAGGGGGCGGCAGTCTCGTGATATCCGGCCCTTCCGACCCCGAATGCCGCGAAGCCGAAGACCGCCGCGACTCGGCCACGCTGCTTCGCCTCGACAACTGGCTCCTGCTTCTCGAACCTGACGACGTCTCCGACGCGGTCTCTGCCCTGGCGAAATGCAGGAACACCGCCCTGACCATGATTCCGATAACCACAACCAACGGGATCACCTGCGCAGCATCGGCCACGTCGTTCACGTCCGGTATGCGGTTCCAGACAATGGTCATCTCGACGGCAGCCGTCAGGGTCGCCAGGACAGCAAGCTTGACCAGGGTTTTGACGTCTCGGATGAAGGCGATGTGGAGGCGTCTAGCACAGCGTCAGCGCTCGGGACAGAATCCATTGGCCCCCCCAAAAGAAAAATGGAGGGCGAACCTCGTCTTCCGCCGCCTGCGACGCTCCTCCCACACGGGGATTCTCCAGCCTGCTTTTACGAGCATGATGCCCGCGCACACGAGCATGGTGGCGATGTACAACAGGGCATGAAACGCCATGAACAGCCTGTTGCCCAGACGCACGGGGGCAAAGAAGAAGCCGACGTGGGCCCTGCGGCACGCGTCGTCGTCGCCGCCGGGCACGCGACTCGTCCAGAACCACGTCCCCAGGCCCGCGAGCGCGAGCAGCAGCGCAAAGTTCAG
>NW_003315030.1:369140-370900 GCF_000150825.1 Verticillium alfalfae VaMs.102
GGCAGATAGATGCCCGTGACGAGGAGGAGCGCGATGTAGACGTGGATGGGCGCCAGGTGCGCGGCAGCAAGCTGGGTGACGAGGCCCAGGAGCGTCGCGGCGGAGAGGAGGAGGCCGAGGAGGCGGACGTCGCACATGTCGGCGATCTCGATGTATTCCGCTGCCAGGGCGCCGAACCATTGCAGGTAGAAGGCGAGCCGGATGCCGAGGCCGTAGAGGCTGGGAAGGCCGACGGCCTGACAGAGTTGCATGGCGGGACAGACTCGATGGGTGGCCGGGCGGGTGCGATGCTGTTACACGGGGGCACGAGGGCATCGAGGATCTTCGCGGCACGAAACGGGGACAGGGGCGCACTTGTAGACACGCTGGATGACCTGGTTCTGTGCTATGGGCGGCTAGCAGAGCTTGTCTTTCCTCACGGAGGAACATCATGGGGAGATTGGATATTGCCAGCGAGGTCTGACATGCATGGCGATGTGTACGATGCTGGACGGGTCGATGTACTGGCCTGGCAGTGTTGCACGGAAGTATGTGGTCTGAACTGTGTAGCCTCGTTCGCGCAGGCTACTGGATGTGACGCGAAGAGAAGCTCTTGTGATGCCTTCTAGAAGCCTCTCGAGTTTCCTTCACAGTGGAATGGGGAGGACGAAGCCTGCGTGCGGCCGTCAAGGGCTGACCACAGACTGCCACGCGTGAGTTTGCTAACCAGGTTTTAATATCATTGACCATCATTCAAATGCGTGGACGTCAAGATCGTGGCGGCAGTCTTGAAAGCGATCCTAGTGGGCTCCGATGATATGCTCGATCTTGAGAACGACTTGGTGAGCTCAGAAAAGCACAAAGGCTCTGGAGAAACATTTGAGCGGTCTTGTGCTGAAGAACCTCAAGATGACGCTATTCTGATCGCAGCGCACGCCCAGGTGAGGTACTAGAAGCAAGCCTGGTATCAACGGAACCGAAAACGAACTATTTTTCTTGTGGTTCAAGACTTCACATCCACGCTCTCAGCATCGGGGATGGTGCTAGAGCACGCTTCCTCGACATCATGTCATCCCAGCTAGGCATCATGGAAGTCTGAATAACTCCTTCAATAACCACGGCATCGTTCAAAATCGATGCATGCCAGTGACCGCATCAGGAATCGCCAACTCGCCAAGTCACCGAGAGAACTCGAGTATCTCGGTGGCTGGCCTCTGTAACACGTTGTGGAAGTCAACCATGCCCGTACCCGTTCAACATGGGGAATGTCGCGTATGCAGACACCCAATTGCGAGTGTCCATCAGATCGAGAACGTCATACCGCATGCCATGTTCGTTGGACCAGGTCGTACATCAGGTATGGAGCGTAAGCTTGTCTTCGAGAAGAACAGAGGGGAAGGAACCTCAAGATGCGGGGCGTGTGGTGATACTGGTGCGAGGGCCGGACGACGGCGGACTGACAGACCGCCTGTCGGAATGGCGCCTTGCACTTGCTATGAGGGGTTAACACATGGCTGACGGCCCGTTCTCTGCGTTGCTGTGGATAGTCGGCTGACTTTCAATTTGAAGGGAGGCAGGCTGAATGCGACAGCACCCAGGACGGTTATTTGACTCGATATGATGTGCTGCTGAATCAGGCGAAGGATACATCACCAGGCTTTCGCATCATATGATAAGAAGTCGAGCGAAATGCCGGTCAAGTCCGTCAATATTTTCCTCCTTCTATCGAGGATGCTAAGGGCAAAGATCGAAGGCTTTGTCTCGTTCCCGGTTGTCGGGCC
>NW_003315030.1:371090-372201 GCF_000150825.1 Verticillium alfalfae VaMs.102
CTGACATTACGCCGAAGACCTGCGAAAGACGGCAAAGAAGTTCGTCGAGGGTGCAAAGCGCGCAACGCCACCAGGTGAGGCAAATGGTCCGTCCACAGCTGTCTCATCTCTCTTCGGCTGATGATGCGGCGGCTGGGCTTCTCGTGTCCGATATGCTCCGTAGTGCGTTGGCAGAGAGGGCTTGCAGGCGGATCAGGCAAGGTACCTGCGTTGGGGAGGACGCTGTTGGTAGCTGTCAATAGACGATTCCAAAAACAACGGGTTTCGGTTTCATGATGGCAGAGCAAAGTTCCAGTGCTGATCAGCTCCGCAGCATCTCCAAGACACGGCAATGCTGTCGTGCCGTGCTTGAAGCTTCAGATATCAGTCTGCACCAGAAGACCAGAAGGCCAGAAAGACGAGGGGCTCTCGGAGGACGCCAAGCGCCAAGAGGCGCCCAAGCGATAGACGCCAAGGTGCCAAGCGTCTGGCGAATCACAGGGGGCCAGCGTGACTCGAACAGGCTCGACAGGGCAGATGGTGAGATGCGACCAACCAGACGCCGGTCTCTGCCTCCTTTAGCGGGGCCTCTGGCAATGTGGTCCTGCCTTCCAGGAAGGGATATCGAGGTAGGCACATCCAGGGAGGCACATCCAGGAAGGCACATGGACAGCCACAACGTCTTGAGCCACATCTTGGCCTCGGCAGGCGAGGCAAGTGCAGGAAGGAGAGCGCAGGCAGGAAAGCGCGGGACAGAGCAGAGAGAAACATCATCGTCCCTCCTCTCCAGTGCCGTGTTCCCGTAGCCCATGTTCCCCCCTCTCCATACCATGCCAGTCGAGACCATACAAAGCACGGCAGATGCCACGCCCTCCCTGGTACGTGGACACTAGCAGATTAAGCATACAATCAACTCTACCTTGATCCGACGTCGACCGGCCACTCTGCTGGCGTCTGCACGAACTGGAGCCACGCAGCCCGGTCCCGGCATTCTTGTTTGTTTCGTCTCTTCAGCATGCTGCGAGACCACGGGCGGAAATAGAGAATGAGAAACAAGGCTCCGAACGCGTCTCACGCTGCGCTATTAATGGCCGAGAGGCCAGAGGCCACCACCTCGACGGCCCAAGACCTC
>NW_003315030.1:372475-376088 GCF_000150825.1 Verticillium alfalfae VaMs.102
AATCAGGAATCATGCAACATCACCACTCGTCAGCGATCGACGGCCCTCCCCCCCAAAGCCGCCCCTTCTCACTCGCGCTTCTCTCTCACACGACTAGACTGGTCTGCATCCCCTTACGTGCCAATGCTTGGCTGTGTGAATAATTTGCTGACCTGGTCTTGTGCCCCAGTCTCACCGCAAGCCATGGGGGCCCCGAGGGCGAGCCAGCCGCTCTCGCTGTGCCTGTGCCTGTGCCTGTGCGTGTACCTGGTGTCCTCCGTCGTCGCCGTTGCCAGTCCGCTACCACGCACGGCAGTGCTTGAGGCCTTGAGGCTATGTACTCTGGTCCTTATGCCCGTCCTCGAGATCGCCCATGATGTAAGGGCTACCGGGCAAGATCTCGTGAAATGATCCATCCGTCCTTTCCGCGTGCTGGCTCGTGGCCTCGGGGGACGCAGCATGAGAGCACAGAAAAGGGATGTGACAGCAACAGAGACATCCCACAAAAAATGTGCAACTGGTTACGCACCACCACCACCACCACCACCAATACCAACCAAGGCGGGGGCAGCTCTGACATGAAGCCTTGACATACGTATTCCTGTTTTCTCCTTCTGCTCATCGCCTCCCGCAGCATTATCGGCAGACAGCTCCATACCACGTCCAGCACATATCACGCAACGTTCACGCAATACGCAAGCAACACTGCACTGCCGCCGTGCTGTTACTGTTGCTTCGATACTTCAAAACGTCGCCGGTCTGACCGGCCCTGCCCTCCTCCACCCCCCTAGATTTTCTCGAAACTTGCAACGACCACGCACATCATCCCGAAGTCTCCACGTATTTGCCCTTGGTTCTGGCTCCTGGTATGCTGCGGAGCAAGCCCGCCAGACAGGGTAACGTGGCCCGCCTCTTTTGATTTCCGTCCCGTCTCCTGTCCCATCTATCCCGGACCTTGCTCGTCTTCGACATCGTCCCTGGGTTGGCACCTTGCATCACTCATCAGTGCCTCGGGCTGCGACGTGCCTCTACATTGGTTCTCTTCCCTGACCAGACCTCCGCCTCAAACAACAACAGATCGCCCGCCCATAACGCCTCTCGTCTTTGACTGCTCTCCGATTCTTTCACATCCCGAGAGTCTCGAGTCACCTCCCCTGGTCCTTTGATACCCAGCATCCCTCACTGTTCTTGTCTTGCCTTGTCTTGATCAGCCTTGGCTTATCTTCCATGCCCTTGCAAATCATCCCGCACTGCATGTATCAGCGTAGTCCGATATATTATTAGCCTGGAAAGAAAAGAATACTACGACGACACGACAGCAAGCCCAACAGGAAGATACCAGTAGAGCCTCCCTCAAACCCCTCCACCACACAGACGCTCTTGTCGTCACCTCCGTCGCTCACCCAGTCAGATACCGGGGTCGCTCTGCACAGAGGCTCTCGCCAAGGTGTCCGAGTCGATTCAACAGCCATTCTGTCGCATTTCGGGGTCTCAGGTTCCCTGTGGATCGCTGCAAAGGAAACGACGTTCACGAAATAAGCTATTTTCTTATAAGCAGCCCGTCTTGCACGCCCAGAGAACCCCAAGAACAACGCATTCCAGCCTTGCCTCAGAATCGCCGTTCTCTTTCACTCTCTTCGACAAGTCTTCACCAAGACTGCCTTCTGTCTCTCCTTCGACGCTCGCCCCGGTTTGGCGCAGCACACTACACGGCAGGCAAGGCCCCCATCCCTCCCACCCCACGACCACCGTACTTAGCTGGCGTGGCACTCCCCGGCGGAATAAGAAATCCAGCAGGCCTTGATTTCTCTTCGACTTCTTGTCATCACTTGAAAGAGTCCACTCTCCTGCGGCTTGCCTGACAGTCTTCCCCACACCAGACCCTCGTCACTCGCCTCTTGCCTCTCATCCCCCCTGCACCAGCTGCTGTCCTGCAGTCTCTCCTCGGCCTCTCTTTCTATCCACCTGCGTTGCGTGGCCAGCCTTTTCCGCGCGTCTTCTCCGGGCCCTCTCGTCGTCCTTCCGAGCTGCCGCTGTAAGTGAGGTCGAGCTCCTTCACGACCTAACGACCTGCTTCCTCGCAACTCCTTTCACTGCCAGCATTTTTTTTTGTCCAGCGGGCTGCTAAACGTTGCCCACCATGCCTGATCTCGGCCTCAGCGACCTCAACAGCATTCTGACCATCTTGGGTACGTTTATGCCAAGAACCAAAGCAGCTGTCAGGGCGGGATTCTCAAGGATCGCAACCCTTGTCACTGCTGATTGCACCGACAATGCTGACCCTGACTGCCAACTGTAGGTCTTTTCATCGTTCTTTACGGAGTGATTTCCGTCAAGTTCAAGAACCAGTGGTACCTGGGTGAAGCCCGTATGTACTCGCTTCTCCCTGAAGTAGGCCGTCGCTCAGTGCTAACGCAAACAGTGCCGGCCGTCATCATTGGTATTTGCCTGGGCCCGATAGCAGCAAAGTTCATAGTATCAGAAAGATGGGGGAATCCCGAACCAGGACAGACGTCCGAAATCACTCTGGTCAGTATTATTCAGTATTCCCATTCGTTGCCATCAAGTACTGACTGTTTCCCTAACAGGGCATCATGCGAGTGATGATCGGCATTCAGCTGGTCATTGCAGGCTATCAACTGCCCGCTAAATACACCATGGCCCGCTGGAAGGACATGACCCTAATCCTGATTCCCGTCATGACAATGATGTGGCTCTGCACCACCGTCTGCGTCCTGGCGACCATTCCCAAGCTGAGCCTGCTGGCATGTATGGTCATCGCAGCCTGTGTCACATCAACTGATCCCGTTCTCTCGCAAGCTGTCGCAAAGGGTCCGTTTGCCGACAAGTTTGTCGCCCGACCCGTTCGTGAGGTCATCTCCGCCGAGGCCGGTGCCAATGACGGATTCGGCTTTCCCTTCTTGATGCTCGCCACCTACCTCATCCGCCATGCCGAGGGCGTCAGCGTCCAATCGATGACAGGTGAGAGCGATGGCGGTCTTCACAGGCGTGCTGGCGATGTCGAGCGCCAGGGCGGCGGCGTTAGTGTGGCCATGGGCAACTGGTTCCTCGAAACTCTGCTCTACTACGTGATCATGGGCGCCGTTTACGGTGCTGTAGCCGGAACTCTGACTCGCTTCGCGGTCAAGTTCTCTCTCAAGAGGTGAGCCTGAGTGATCTGTGGCAGCAGCGTGTTTGACTGACAGATCGCCCTGCAGGAAGTGGATCGACAGCGAGAGCTACCTGCTCATCCCCCTCGCCCTCGGATTCCTGATGATCGGCAGCGCTGGCCTCGTCGGCACCAACGACCTGATTGCCTGCTTCGCCGCCGGTAGCGCGCTTAACTGGGATGGCGAGTACCTTGCCGAGACCCTCAAGCGTCACGACGAAGTCAACTCGAGCATCGACGTCATTCTCAACTTTGGCGGCTTCATGTACCTCGGCAGCATCTTCCCCTGGGCCGACTTCCAGAACGCGGATACTGGCATCACCTACGGCCGCCTTTTTGGTCTGGGGTTCCTCGTCCTCCTGTTCCGCCGCATTCCCGCCATTATGATCACCTATAAGCTGATGCCGCACTCGATTCGACCCTGGAAGGAGGCCCTCTTTGTGGGGTACTTTGGCCCGATGTGGG
>NW_003315030.1:376206-379451 GCF_000150825.1 Verticillium alfalfae VaMs.102
AAGTGAACGACTTGCTCCGTGCCCTGTCTCCTGTCGTCTACTGGCTCGCACTCTTCTCCATTGTTGTTCACGGCCTGTCGATTCCCATCCTGAACGCGCTTTACGGCTACTTTGGCGTCCAGCCGATCCAGGATGACGCTGTCGAGATGCGCCGCAAGTCGGTCCACGTCGCGGCGCCACCCAACGCCATCGAGGGCGACAAGGAGACCTTTATCGCCTACAATCGTTTCTCCCGTCCCGTGTTCGACAACAACCAGCTTCCCGACTGGCGCGACGAGAACCCCGAGCCCAGCATGGACGTGGATCTTGAGCGTCAAAAGTCGGAAGCGGCGCTCAGCGCGCCGCGCACGCCGCGCACGCCGCGCAACCGCAGCAGGAGCAGGAGCACGATTCGCTTCATGGATCGACGCGGGGCCAACGCAGGCATGGGCATGTGAGCCGCCAAGGTGGCGTGCCAACATACACGGCATATCACTCGTTTGGGGCTTCGCTGCGGTCCCTACGCCCGTACCAATAACTACTACAACAATACAAACACCTGCAGCATGAAAAGAACGATGCTGGCGGGGACTCCGAGGTCGTTTCGTGACGGCAATTCTACCACGTACGCGTGGTACTCGGGACTTTTTGGTTGGGCGTGGCACTTTTCTCTCGTGTCTTATTCCATAGATGTGCATGGTCTGGTGCATTACGAGCTTATTTTTCTCATGTCTCAATACAGGGTGCATCTGCATGAATGGTCATTGGCAAGCGAGCTTTTCTTTCATGTTTGATTCTGGAACAATTTTCATGTGACTGACTGCTTTGGCGGTGGAGTCTGATGAGCACTGCATCGATAGAATTTTGATCTCCCTAGAATAGCGATGAATTAGTCTTTTTTACTGCTAGGCAGATGTTTGTGCCATGGGACACTTGGCAGTTGGATGACCAGATGCAGGGTTGGCTTCCATGTCAAGTGTGACGTTCAGAATGCGTCTACCTAGACCTTATGTGTCAAGGTGAGGAGGAAGGGCGAAGGGCTGTGTCAGCCTCTGATGAACAGGTCATTGACGTAGTTGAAGTTTCAGCGATGACTGTCGAAATTTGTTCTTACGTATCGAGTTGGCTAAGAAGCGGAATGTGGTAACGTATTGGTTTGCATTGTATAACCGAGATTCCGGTACAGTTCTAAGGCCCAGGCCAATATCCAAGGTCAAATCGTCGTGTTGAGTCCCCCAAAGCCACGGTCCAATTGGTAACGCTCGGCAGACCCTGAACCCCCTGAACCCCCTGAACCCCCCACCAGCGCCGACGCCGCCTCTTCGCCATTCCCGCGCGCCGATAACGATAAGATAAAGATTTTTTTCTCCATCGCGCCATCCAGACAAGTCGAGTCCGCTCGGCCTTTTCATCCCGCCAGTCCCACCGCTCCGGGAAAAAAAAAGAAAGCCTTTCTGTGTTGCCCTTTCCCCGAAAAGAGACGCCCTCCCCTTTCTTTCTTATCCGAATAGAAACAGACCATTCCAGAATGGGTGCGACGAAGCGTCTCCTCGCCGGGAGCGAAAAAAAAAAAAAAAAAAAAAAAAACAGTCCCAGCAAGAAGCAGAAGGTCAAGGAACCTGCCGAGGGCGACGACGAGGCGGCGGCGCTGAAGAAGCAGAGGAAGAAGGAGAAGAAGGCGGCCAAGGCGGCCAAGGAGGCCAAGGAGGGCGGCGGCGAAGACAAGGACGAGAAGAAGAAGCGCAAGGAGGAGAAGCGCGAGAAGAAGCGGCTCAGGGAAGAAGCGGAGAAGGCTGCCGCCGCTGGCGAGGATGCCCCCATGGCCGATGTCGACGCCGACGCCGAGACGAAGCCCAAGAAGGAGAAGAAGGACAAGAAGGAAAAGAAGGACAAGAAGGAGAAGAAGGTCATGTCACAGAACGGCGCCGCTGTCGCGAGCGCCTCGTACACACAGTCGGCGGCCCTGACGGCGCTGCCCCAGGCCGACATTGACGCCTACTTGGCCGAGCAGTCGATTGTCATCGGCGATGACAAGTCGACCAACCTGCGTCCCGTCCTCGCCTTCGACCAGCTGCCCGTCACCGACCTCCTCGCCAAGTCGCCGTTTGCCGCCTACACCAAGCCGACGCCCATCCAGGCGGCCTCGTGGCCGTTTACGCTGTCGGGTCGTGACGCCATTGGCGTGGCCGAGACGGGGTCCGGCAAGACCATGGCTTTCGCGCTGCCGCTCGTCGAGTCGATCAGCAAGATGAAGAAGCGCTGCATCAAGGCCGTCGTCGTGTCGCCGACGCGCGAGCTCGCCATGCAGACGCACGAGCAGACGGCCCAGCTGGCGGCCCACCTCGGCCTCAAGAGCGTGTGCGTCTACGGCGGCGCCTCCAAGGACGAGCAGCGCGCGCTGCTGCAGCGCGGCGCCGACATCATCGTCGCGACGCCGGGCCGCCTCAAGGACTTCATGTCCGACGGCACCGTCGACCTGTCGCACAGCCGGTTCGCCGTGCTCGACGAGGCCGACCGCATGCTCGACAAGGGCTTCGAGGACGACATCAAGGCCATCCTCGGCGCTATGCCAGCGCGCGAGGACCGCCAGACGCTCATGTTCACGGCGACGTGGCCCGCGTCGGTGCGCCTGCTCGCCTCGAGCTTCATGGTCGACCCCGTCAAGATCACCATCGGCTCGGGCGGCAAGGAGACGGCGAGCGGCTCGGTCGAGCTGCAGGCCAACACGCGCATCACGCAGCGCGTCGAGGTCGTCGACGGCCGCGACAAGGAGCAGCGCCTGCTGCAGATCCTGCGCCAGTACCAGGCCGGCCAGGGCCGCCACGACCGCATCCTCGTCTTCTGCCTCTACAAGAAGGAGGCCACGCGCGTCGAGGGCTTCCTCCAGCAGCGCGGCATCCACGTCTGCGGCATCCACGGCGACCTGCGCCAGGACCAGCGCACCCGCAGCCTCGAGGCCTTCAAGTCCGGCTCCACCTCGGTCATGGTCGCCACCGACGTCGCCGCCCGCGGCCTCGACATTCCCGAGGTCAAGCTCGTCGTCAACGTCACCTTCCCGCTGACCATTGAGGACTACGTCCACCGCATCGGCCGCACCGGACGCGCCGGCAAGACGGGCGAGGCCATTACCCTCTTTACCGTCCAGGACAAGGCCCACTCTGGCTCGTACGTCTTTTTTTTTTTTTCCTTTCTTTCTTCCTCAGCACTACGGATAGTCATGGATATCTCGCTAACCCTGCTTTAGATTGATCAACATTCTCAAGGGT
>NW_003315030.1:380021-382397 GCF_000150825.1 Verticillium alfalfae VaMs.102
CCGAATGGAACGGCCGCAACGCCCACTTTGATGACGTCCCTGATGCCGCCACCCTCTGCGCCGTGACCCCCGTGAGCATCTCGACGAGCCTCGGCGCCACAAAGACGACGACGGCCGTGAGGTTTGCGGGGCCGAGGCGGGCGAGGGAGAAGGGCACGCCGGCGTCGCGAAAGTAGCGGCGCACAAAGGCGAGGCTCCAGACGATGCGGCAGGCCATGTTGATGCAGTTGGCAAAGACGAGGGCGCGGGCGCCGAGGCCGAGGACGCGCAAGAAGACGAACCCGGCGGCGGCAAAGGCCAGCGAGAAGACGCCCATCCAGGCCGACTGGGCGTGGACCTGGGCCTCGGTGGCGACCGAGGCGACAAAGGCCTCGGCGACGCCGTTGAGGGCGAGGAGCGGGATGTAGTAGCAGTACGTGGCCAGGGCGGCGCCGGCGCCGTCGCGGACCCAGCGCGGGCCGGCGACGAGGGCGAGAAGCGGCGGCGCGGCAGCGGGGCCGGCCGTGAGGATGAGGGCGCCGACGAGGACGCAGAGGCGCAGCAGCGTGTGCAGGTGTGCGGCAGCGGTGGTGACGGCTTCCTTGGGGGGCTTGCCGCGGGTCTTGTCGGCGGCCGGGGACGCCTGTGCGGCCTTTTCGGCAGATGTCTCAGAAGACGTCGTCGGCGCCGCCGAGAGGAGCCGGCTGAAGTAGCTGCGGCTGCTCTCCTCGACGGGCTGGAACACGAGGCGCGCGAGCAGACCGCCGTAGTTGTTGGCCAGAGCGTAGACACCCTGGGCCTGGGGCGTCGACAGGATGGAGACGAGAAAGGTGTCGCCTTGGGTGAGGACGTGCTTGACGAGGCTCTGTGCCATCATGGACGAGGCCAGACGGAGGGTGGGGCGGTAAAAGCACGACAAGACGTAGTCGGCGCCTGACCCCTCGGTGGTGAGTGTACGCGGCAGCAGCGAGAAGCTGTTGCCCGTCTCGGCGGTCGAGGCGAGACGGACGCCGGCGCCCAGGTACACGAGCAGGAGGGCAACGCCATAGGCGAGCTGGCCGAGCGCGAAGGGAAGGACGCCGAGCTGCAGGCCGGACCGGGAGGCAGAAAGCGCGGCGGCAAAGGTGACGATGCACCGCAGGAAGGTGGCGATGGACTCGGCGCTGGCGCGGGTGCCGAACTCGAGACGCGTCTGCATCAGCACGAAGATGGGCTCAGCGAGCAGCTCGATGATGGCGGCGGCACCATAGATGCGGAGGGACAGGACGAAGTAAGGCGTCTCGAGGGTGGCCTGCTCCACAGAAGACAGGTAGAGGGCGCCCAAGCGAATGAGGACAAAGCTCCTTAGGGTTGACGGCAAGGCTAGCTAGGTTGACGACGGCCTGATGGATGGGGGTGCGGGAGCGGGCTCTAGAGGGGGCTCTGGCGCTGGAATGGCGACGCGCAGGCTCTATCGGGCGATAGAAGAGGACGGAAAAGTAGTAGACCTCGAGCTGGGCAGACAGGCCGAGGAGCGCGGCGGTCAGATAACGCAGGAGGAGCTGGTTGGCGAGAAAGGTGAGGGCGCGCGAGGCGATCTGCAGGGTGATGAGCAGCGAGGCGCCATGAACGGCAGCAGACTCGGTGCCAGCACCAGCCGGTACGTTGGTTGTTGTGCCAGGAGCATCTGTCGGCGATGATGGGGATGCCTCTGGAGACGGCATCATGAAGCCAGTCGCGATAGCATTGGGGAGGCAGCTTGGAACCTTGTTGGGGTTGAGGGCACGTTTGAGGGCATGTGGTGGAGGGCCAATCGTGGCGGGACTGATTTCGAATCGTGGCTCAGATGGTGGCTCAATTTCGTGTCGTGGTCCATGCTACGCCGTGAATCAGATCTTGAGGAAGTTGCGATCCACCCTGGTCCAAGTCGAGGTCCGCATAGGAAGGACCATCCGCATAGGCAGGACCGTCCGAGGAAGGACCATCCATGCCTGGAAGCGGAGCCGGGCGGATGGTAGAGGTACGTATCGATATGGATTAGCGTACCGGCTGGCATCGAGGTGGGGCGACCGTGACAGCGACAGTCCGTGTGCTACCCGCTGCTCGTACACCAGTAGAAAGCGAAGACGAAGGAGGCATTCACTACTCATTCTCAGAAGACAGTCCATACATGGTTGGTCGCACACCAATCCAGCACCCATCAGCACAAACATGTGAACGTGTCGGGACACCCGCAGCAATTCTCGGTGGTTGGGAATCAACATGGCTGCCAGATGCGGCCTCACCACCCGTTAGTGTCGTCATACTAGCCCCAATGGCCACGATTGATTGGGTCCCAGCCTCTGAGGACTGTCCTCGAGTGCCTGCAGTCGCAGCGCCTCTAGAGGGTTTGGGGGGGGGGGGGGCCTGTCTTGGGAA
>NW_003315030.1:382497-383075 GCF_000150825.1 Verticillium alfalfae VaMs.102
AAAACCCTACGCAGACTTCTTGAGAAGAGATCTAGTTAATGTGTTAAACCGGCCCTTGATGGTTAATGAAAAATTTTCACTAAAGACCGCATGGCGTCTTTTTGCCCTTTGCATTTTCTCCTCCTTTCTTTTCCGTTAAAACTCTTCTTTCTCGCCAGGAAAAAGTCTCGAGAGGAACAGACTATCCGGGCGTTGGTTTTATTTTTCCTTGTTCTTATTTCTTTTGAACCCACAGGTCAACAGGCCTTCTCATGGAAGATACCCCCCACCGAACGGAACTGGCGTGTTCTCTTTTGTCTGGATTGCATGGCTCAGAAACGGAGCGATTATCACAAAGGATAGGAGTTTCGTGTGTATACACCCCCTCTTCCACCACCTACTTCTCTACAGCTGCTCTTCTTGTTTTTTTTTTCCCTCATGCACTGCCCAGCAGCATAATTTACGGGACCACGAGCGTCATGATTTTCAGTTTGTTCAAGAAAGCTTTGGTTCACAGACCAAGTAATTTTCATAGATCATTACAATATTATCCTCATTTTCGTGTGCAAAACGTCCCATCCGCGCACCCATCCACATGT
>NW_003315030.1:392518-399234 GCF_000150825.1 Verticillium alfalfae VaMs.102
ATTCCTACAAGGGCTACAAGGAAGGCACTCACCCACCCTCCTGCTCAGCCAGAGCCGACTCATCTCACCACCACCACGACCTCTGGCGTCTTCCCCCCCCTCCCCTCCCTCCTCTTCATACCTCGACACGCTTAGTCTCAACCTCATTTCTCTCTCTTTCCTGCCGCTCTGCTAGTGCCCACCCCTCCCTCATCTACATCTTCATTTTCAGAAATTTTCACTTCACCCTGAGTCGACGTGCCATAGTACAGCTCAGATCACCAGTCATCACGGCATCTCCACTCCTAATCTTGACAAGTCCGGCGTCCCTGAACAATCCCTGTCACCTGCATCGTACTGTGAGGAGCCGACAAGCACCTCGACCCAACCTCCACGCTCGGGCGCGTCAAATCTTCTACACCGACCCAACAAATCCGCAGCCCACTCTTCGACGGGGAGCCACCAGCCAAGCAGCATTCGGCAGAGTAAAAAAAAAGGTTACCTGCAAAAGCTTCCCCTTATCGGATATATCCAGCGTGACCGGCAACGAGCGAAAGTGAGGGAGAGAAGACTCGGAGAGCTCACAGCAATGCCACACCCGACGAGACCACCTGCTGTTCCTCGACCCTAAGAACCCCCCGCTGCTCATGGCTCCGACGCCTGACCCTCGCGGCGATGCCCTGGCCGCCCTCATGCCGCCGACGTCACCCCATGCCCACCAGGATCCCGCCGCCTCGCTGCGCTGCTGCTGTGGCCACGACGATTGCGCCTACCTCAAGCACAGCTGCGATGTTCTCGATACCGTCGAGCAGGATGTCCATACCGCCGCCAAACTTGGTCAGGTTAGTTCGCTCGCGCTCTCCTTCCCCCTCTATGCCTGTCTGCGAGCCATCACGTCCCGCCACACCATCCTGGCCAAGACCAAGCACATTCCAAGGCCACATCCATGCGCCGCGTCTTCCTTTGTTTGCCTCGACCGCGGTCCCAGTATCACCGACTCCGCGCATTCCTCGAGTCGTTCCTCTCGAGTCATCTGGAATGTTTCTTTTCTTCCCCTTCCTATCTCTTTCTTCTAGCCCGGCACGCCCATCACCTCTCTTCCTGACCGCCCCCTTGGTTTGGTCTCGCTTTGGCGCCTGTCCGTGTCTCTCTATCCCGCCTCACCTCACCTCACCATGTTGATATTGGATGCCGCTCGTTGGACATGTCGCTGACCTTCTCTCTCCAGGCGCTCCTCGCCCGTCATGAGGCCTACATGGCCGACGCCGAGCGCGATCGCCTCGAACTCACCGCACGTATAGAGCAGCTCGAGACGGACAAGAGGGAACTCCAAGCCGACAACGCCAGGACTGTTGAAGAGAACCGTGCCTTGCTCGACCAGCTCGAGACCCTCAACAACTCGGTCAACAGCTCCGATACGCGCATTCAGAGCCTCGAGGCCACCCTGCTCTCCTCTCAACAGGCCGTCCGCCGTCTCGAAGGCGCTGCTGTCCGAGCAGCCGAGCTAGAACGCCATGTCGCCCTCCTCGAGCGCGAACAGATGCAGCTGCAAAACACCCTCATCAGCACCGAATCAGAGTCTCGCTCCGCCTTGAACCGATGGAAAAAGGCGGAAAGGGGCATCACGGAGCTGCAAGAACAGCTGGAACGCATGGAAAAGGAAACCAAGGACGAGCGAGAGCGCCACGTCGAGGCCATGGGCCGCGTCGAGCGACAGCGCGAGATGGAAAAGGAGCTCAACACGGCAGCCGGCCGGCTCAAGGGTGCTGCTGCGGCCAAGTCGCTGGACAAGGGCAAGAACGGCAGCAGTGTCGTGTCCCACTTTGTTCGCGACCTGCTGCAGGACAATGCCAATTTGCAACTTGGCATGGCTGAACTGCGAGAGCTACTGACCAACTCCAACGACGAGATCCAAGCCCTGCGCGACCAACTCATGTTCCACCAACCCGTGGGTGAGGGAGAGAGGGAGGGAGAGACGAGCACGGCTTCCACGCTCCGCGCCGAGATGGAACCTTCGCAGATGGAGGAGCCAGGCACAACGACTCGACTTTCTCAAGAACTCCATATTCATCACCACTACCACGTGGCATCCAAAGGCGACAACAAGAAACCCAAGAAGAGGCGCGCCGGCCTCACCCCAGGCATCTTTACACCCCCCAGCGGCGCCTCGACGCCCGTCACGCCCTTCCGAAACCACCCATGGCGGCTCTCGTCCCCCGTCCCGCCAACCATATCAACCCACGGACACCGCGACTCGACCTCGAGCCTCGCCGCACCGCCCTCCCACAGATGGTCCATGTTCTCCGAGCAGCAGTCTGACTTTGCAGCCTCATCGGTACCCAGCTCGCCGCAGTCAACGAGCCATCGGTTCTCGATGTTTGACAAGTTCCCCGACTCGGACTTGCCCGCATCGCCCACAACTAGCGTGGACCCCATGTCCCCAACGATGAGAGCGACACATCTCAAGCGCCCGTCCGAAGTGTCGACGAGGAGTATATCGATGCCAACAAAACTCATGATCGCACCGCCCGCCCCCACACTAGAGGTCACTCAACATCACTTGGGCCCAGAACCTATCCGTGAGGAGGTTCACGAGGACGACACTGACATCGAGGAAGTGCCAGAAATCGTCACGACGGAGGAAGAATACAGCTTCTCCACCGACGAGGAGCAGCCACAGCGCCGGCTGCACCGCGTCATATCTCACGAGTCCATCATGTCCCTTGCTGGCGGACTCGACATTCATACGCTCAAAGTGCGACCTAGCCAGCTGACGCTGCGCCCTCTTGGCGGTGCTGAGGCCGTCTTCACCGGAGTAACAGCATCCTCGACCATTTCGCGCGTGACCACCAAACGGAGTGCGGCTGTCTTGCGTGACAGTTTGGCCGGCCTGCCAAGCCAGAGGGTGGTATCGACACCAACCCGGAGCCTGTCCCCAGCGAGTACACTGAACGAGGGCCAACGCAACACGGCCAAGCCGGGCCGATGGACGAGCTGGCGGCCATGGGGCAGCGGTGGCGGAGGCGGCGTTGCTAGCAGCAGCAGCACCAACAGCACCCCGAACGATCCCGAACACTCGCCGACGCCTGCTCTCACGCCGACGCCGACCAACAGAAGGCCGATAAGGAGAGGGACCTCCACCGGCGTCCGGCATCAACCAGCCCGGCGCGATCCCCGGGAAAAGGGTATTTACGAAAGCCGCCGCAGAGGACGCCGAGCAAGGGAAGCCTGAGGGGGAAAAGAAAAAACAACCGCCAGAATCTAAAAAAAAGTAGTAGTAGTAATGTAGGACAGCGCTTGATGGTAGATGATGAACTTTCCTGCAGCTGCATGGCGTCTTTTTGCATATTTGCATTTTTTCCTACATTCTTTTCCGTTGGAAACTCTTCTTTCTCGCCAGGAAACAGTCTCGAGAGGAACAGACTATCCGGGCGTTGGTTTTATTTTTCCTTGTTCTTATTTCTTTTGAACCCACAGGTCAACAGGCCTTCTCATGGAAGATACCCCCCACCGAACGGAACTGGCGTGTTCTCTTTTGTCTGGATTGCATGGCTCAGAAACGGAGCGATTATCACAAAGGATAGGAGTTTCGTGTGTATACACCCCCTCTTCCACCACCTACTTCTCTACAGCTGCTCTTCTTGTTTTTTTTTTCCCTCATGCACTGCCCAGCAGCATAATTTACGGGACCACGAGCGTCATGATTTTCAGTTTGTTCAAGAAAGCTTTGGTTCACAGACCAAGTAATTTTCATAGATCATTACAATATTATCCACATATACTGTGAAAAACGTCCCATCCGCGCACCCATCCACATGGGACCCCCCCTGCCTAGTACGATAAAGCGTAGACCTGACCTCGGAGCGAGGAAGAAATCATTGTTGTCCCTTAAAGTACCTATTTTATGTTTCTCGTTACTGCTTTTTCTTGTAATAGACCTTGTCGAGGTCCTCGAAGCGCCCCGCGGGTGCGGGGAGCATCTGGTAGACGTCGAGGGATCCGTTCTGGAGCCGCCTCGAGCAGCTCCTTCCAGTACTTGTGCCACGGGCGCCTGGCCGTTTCCGATGAGACGCACGCCGCGCTCCATGAGGGAGCCAATGTTGAAGTGGTTCGTGTAGCCGACGTACACGCCCGTGATGCCACAGCGGCCAAAGCTGCGCACCGACTCGATCATCTCGTTGACAATCTCCGACGTGTCCGTCTCGAGGCCGAGCTGAAGCTCGAGCCAGTGGGCCCAGCCCTTGGGGTACTCGCCGGCGACACACTCGAGGGCAACGTCGGGGCCGCGGCCGTCGGTGAGATCGCGCAGGGCGGTGACGACGGTCGGCTTGTTGGTGACGCCGTGGGACAGCGTTTTGTAGTCGACGAGGTAAAGCTTGTCGGCGTGTGCGGCAGGCCAGCGGGACTTGACAAAGGAGAGACGGGGTTCCGTGTCGACAAAGATGACGCGCTTGGCGCCGTCTTCGAGGGCAAAAACACCGGCCATTTGGCCAATGGGGCCAGCACCGAACACAGCGACGCTGTCACCCTCGTACACGGCTGTGTCCTTGACAGCGTTGTAAGAGGTGGACAGCACGTCAGACAGGTAGAGGGCCTTCTCGTCGGGGACATCCTCTGGGATCTCAAGAAGGTTGACGTCGCCAATGGGCACGCGCACATACTCGGCCTGGCCGCCAGCGAAGCCGCCCGTGAAGTGAGAGTAGCCAAACATGCCTGCCGTCTGGGTTCCGTACATAGCCTTGGCCTGGGTGTTGGAGTTGCACTTCTCGCACTGCGACGAGAGTTTTTGACGGCAGAAGAAACAGTCACCGCAGGCAATCTGGAAGGAGGCTACGTAACGGGCGCCCTTCTTGATGCCCTTCACGGCGGGACCCATCTCGTCGACGATGCCACAGAACTCGTGACCGAGGATATCACCCTTGGCAAGCTGGACAACGGCGCCATGGAGGAGATGCAGGTCGGATCCGCAGACGGTACTGCCGGTGACGCGGAGGATGACATCGCGGTCCTCGATGATCTTGGGGCGGGCTGCGTCTACAATCTCGACCGTGTTCTTGCCCTGCCACACCAGAGCTTTCATCATGGCGGACTTGTCGCCCGTCTTTTCGTAATTCGAAATGTCCTGGGCCGTGACCTCATCGTCCTGGTGGCCGATGGCCTGCTCTGCCGCATAGGCTGCCTGTGACATGGCCATATTGAATGGGTTGTATTTGGGGGCGCTGAGATGCAAGATGGTACAAGTGCTGGTGAGGTATCGTCGGTATATCGGGTATCGCTAAGGCTCGATTGTAGCAAATCAGATGAGTAGTACTGCAACAGTTGTGCGGAAATCACGAGGCATAGCAGCAGCCGACCCGACAGTTATAGACATGATGCGATCGCAGTGACATCTCCCCCAAGAACCGCTCCTAGAGGGGTCATATTCTTTCGCGACGTCAGAACTGGTAAATTTGCGGGCACCGCGGTCTACAGTCGGCATCTGTGGACTCGCAATGGCTACACGTGCGAGGTGTTGCCGCAGGTTGTGACCGCGTTGTCGCGTCATTCTCGAGATGGAAGATTCCCACAAGAGGACGAAACCCGATGGACGACGTCATGGATCCCACGTGTGCTCCACGGCGATCCGGTGCAGGACGGGGCCACGTCCGGAGCGTTTGGTCCTCTGGTGCAGGGAGGGCATCTTCGGCCAACCAGAGGCGGCAAGGCTGAGGTGGGCAGGTGTTGGGGAGGAGCAGTTGAGTGCGCGGCATCTGGGACATGCTCGCCGTTTGGTTCGGGCACAGTTCGTGATCGTCTTGGGAGGTTGTGCTCTGGATGGGGTCGGCGTTTTATGGTGACGCGTTATATTTGGGCCTGCTATGCATGCTGGGACCGTACCGGCTCGATGGAAGAAGCTTCGCGGGCCAGACATGCCATCATGTTTGGTGTGGTTGAATTCGGAGAGTGGAAGTTGGCGATCGACTGTCACATGGGGCATCGGACTTGTGAAGCTGGATTGTCCATAGTCACGATGGACGTGCTCATCGCAGGAGGACTCTGACGGGATGAGAAGGGCAGCATTATAAGCACATGCAGTCGGCAGAAAGGAGGATTCATATCTAGCAGATGACCGGTCATCTTATGTCTTCAGACGAAGCCCATCAAGGTTGCGCCGCTTACACTTGCCTCGACCTCATTCAGGTTCAACGGGGAAAGTGAAGCCAGGCCACCAGAAGAGGGTGCCCACACAGGAAAGAGCTACGCAGCGTGGATAGACGGTGGGGTAGACGCTGACCTAAGCCCTTCCCCCAAATGCAGTCTGTTACAGGGGTGAGGGAGATGAGAAAGCGCTGTACCTGTAACCCCCCTCCTCCAAGCCATGAGGGGCAGCCGGGGGAAGCCTCCACTCTTGCCCCCCCCCCCTGGTAGCGTACCCCAACGCGGGCGGACCCTGCCTGTTCCTGTCACGGAGGCGGCGCCTGGACCTTTGTCGCATCCCAACCTCCGAACCGCCCTTCTCCAACTCGATCCAATATGGCAATCCGGAGCATCAAGCGTCCGCAAAGGACAACAAGACCTTACCGTCTGGGACACGGGCCCGGACGTTCAGGAACACATGATGGCGACAGCTAATAACAAGGGGGGGGATTTGCTCGGGATTTCAGGTCTCGTCTGGTGATGTCTAACTTTCCTCCCTCCTCTCTCTCCTCTATCCACATCCTGACAGTGCTTTTACCTGATTCCCCTTCATCTCCCAG
>NW_003315030.1:399334-399919 GCF_000150825.1 Verticillium alfalfae VaMs.102
CTCTTCAGAAGCCCAAGGACAAGCACCATTAGTTCGACGACCAGGTCGTCGGGACCGAGTCCGGCCTCGACCGCGCCGACGACGCCTCGCGCGTCATCCTCTTCGCCCCGGGCGCCCTGTACGAAATTCTTCCCCTCTTCGTCGCCGAGTCGAGCGACTGCCCCCGGTGAGTTTGTTGCCCTGTCTCCCTGCCCTCTCCTCGTCTTTCCTCTTGTTGTGACAAACAGCGACTGACGTGTCCCCCAGACGCTCTCGAGGACCTCTCCAGGTACTCGCCCGACGCCGTCGACGGCGGCGTTGTCGCCTGGCCCATCTCCCACTCGCGCCCCAACCTCAGGGAAAAGAAGAGGGACATCGAGATTGTCATCAAGGCCCAAGTCCTCAAGGCCAATGAGCCGGCCGCCAAGGCCGACGCCGACGCTGAGCCTGAGGCCAAGACGGTGACCAAGGAGGAGCTGTGAGTGTGGTCGATATACATGTAGTATAAGACTGAGAGAAACGAGACGGTAGTATTTTTTTAGTTTTCGTTTGCGTCTTTGCCACAGGTTAGGTACTAACCGGGTCACGAATACACCTTGAGGCGTT
>NW_003315030.1:401152-402027 GCF_000150825.1 Verticillium alfalfae VaMs.102
TGGTTGAATTTCGGAGAAGGGGAAATTTGGGGATCGATTTTCCATGGGGCATCGGATTTGTGAAAGTGGGTTTTTCCATTGTCCCGGATGGGACGGTCCCCTTCGCCAGGGGGGCTCTGGCGGGGATGAGAAAGGGCAGCCTTATAAAGCCCATGCAGTTCGGCCAGAAAGGAAGGTTTCATTTTTTAGCAGGATGGCCCGGTCATCTTTATGTCTTCAGGCGAAAGCCCATCAAGGGTTTGGCCCGCTTACACTTGCCTCGCCCCCATTCAAGGTTCAACGGGAAAGTGAAGCCAGCCCCCCAGGAGAGGGTGCCCACACAGGAAAGACCTACGCAGCGTGGATAGACGGTGGGGTAGACGCTGACCTAAGCCCTTCCCCCAAATGCAGTCTGTTACAGGGGTGAGGGAGATGAGAAAGCGCTGTACCTGTAACCCCCCTCCTCCAAGCCATGAGGGGCAGCGCGGGGGAAGCCTCCACTCTTGCCCCCCCCCCCTGGTAGCGTACCCCAACGCGGGCGGACCCTGCCTGTTCCTGTCACGGAGGCGGCGCCTGACCTTTGTCGCATCCCAACCTCCGAACCGCCCTTCTCCAACTCGATCCAATATGGCAATCCGGAGCATCAAAGCGTCCGCAAAGGACAACAAGACCTTACCGTCTGGGACACGGCCCGCGACGTTCAGGAACACATGATGGCGAAGCTATAACAAGGGGGGGTATTTGCTCGGGGTTTCAGGCCGGCTGGGGATGGCTAATTTCCTCCCCCTCCTCCCCTCAATCCAAATCCTGACAATGGTTTACCCTGAATTCCCCCTCCACCCCCCCCATTTTGTTGAAAAAAGGGAAAGGGCCCTGTTTTTTTGGATTGGGATTTC
>NW_003315030.1:402127-408487 GCF_000150825.1 Verticillium alfalfae VaMs.102
CCTGGCGCATATGAGGGCTCGAGCTAGCATTGGCCGCCATCGCCATTGGCACATTGGATCTTCGCGGATGAGCTTGTTGTGAAGTGCCTATCTGCTGTATCTGTACATTCTGCCCCCACATGTACATGATACCTTCGCAAAGCATCTCGGCAGAACGGGCGGACTTATTCGGCAAACGGGTTCACTACTTCATGAGGAAGTCACGCTGCCAGGACCAACCAAGGACCCCCATGCATGATATCTACGGCCATGTCACAAACAACGCTCTCGCGAGGGGTGCCGCAATTCCTGCGACGGGGGGGACTTGCCTCGGGGGCCAGCAGCCGCCAACTGTCTGTTGATTACCTTAGTGTCAGGAACGACGCCCCCCCCAACGCTCGCTCTCAAGGCTCTACCGGCTCCTTGGCAGGCGCCTATCTCGGCGTACCTGCCGCTACAGCAACAGTGGCCGACTGCGACTGCTGCACGGCATCGTCATCGTCATCGTCGTCCAACAGGGCCAGAACCCACCAGCCACCACCACCAACACCATCACCACCATGCTTCCCTACCAAGGACCTCGCGAGCAGCCTCTGTTGCACTGGCACTCCTCGTGGCTTCTCCGCCCCATGTTCTGACGCCTGTCCCCTAGGCTTCCCGTCCAAGACGACACGCTAACAAAGGCGGGCCTACTAGTCAGGTCGAGCTCTTCGGCTCAATCGACGTTCTGGCCCGCCAACCTCACCACCGGTCCTCGAACGCCTGGCTGGTCTCGACTGCTGCTGCGTTGCGTCCAAACCTGACTTCATTCCAGCCGCCTCCTATGCAGACCGCATCACGATCTCGCCCTACATGCACGTTCGTGGTGCGAAGAGGCCAACCGAGCGGCGCAGCAGACGCAAAGAAAGTAAAGATGCGCAAAGTATCCCCGCCTGTGCAGGATCCTTCGCCCCCAAGAGAGCAGAAAACCAACTGGTGATGCTGCTTCCCATCCCCACCCTACCCCTGCGGCAACCCGTTCGAAGCGCAGTTCGTTGCCCCTCGTACGACGATTTCGGTGTCGGTGCAGGATACGTACCCAAGCGATCGACAACCGTCGCGAGCAGCGCTGCCGGCTGCGGGCTGTGAACCCGGATTCTTGCCCTGGTCGAGGAGGACGGCAGGAGGGGTTGCCCAACAACAACGTACGAGTATAAGCACCTCTGAAATCATCGTCATAGCCCATGAAATAGCTGCCCGTAACTCAAACGACGCCCCTCCCGAGCTCTCGTCGCTTCCCCTCTCTCTCGTCTGGATCGCTTTTCCAAGCGCTGTGTAGCCATTTCAATCTTGCGCGTTTCTCCTGCTGAAAGCTCTTGGACACCATTGGCAATGGGGCTCAAATCAGTCGCTCGCCCGCTGCTTCTCGTCTTTCTTTTACTCCTTGCGACCACGGCATTGGCGCAAAACGACGACGACGACGACTCGAGCAGCCAGGCCAATAATATCACCTGCTACGGCGTCGGCGGGAAGTCCTACGGCGACAACTACAAATGTCCTGGCTCAAACGCCTGCTGCGGCTCCGTCGACCTGTGCCTGCCCAACAGGTTGTGTAAGAGCGTCGGCCTGTCAGACGATATTTTCATCCGCGGACCCTGCTCGATCAACCCGTATGACGAAGAAGAGTGCGCGCAGATCTGCCTGTACAGTAGGTTTCTTCAGGCCCGGGGTTCTTGGAAGAGGGGTCGCATCAATCGGAGGCTAATTTCTTTTCCTCTTACAGGTGAAAACACAGGCAACGGTCGCTTTCCTCAAGTCACAATCTGCAAAGACGGTAGTTACTGCTGTAACAATGATCCTCAGTGCTGCGCACGCGGACGCGGCACCTTCCTCGACGCACGAGGAAAGGTCATTGACAACCCTACCGCGAGCTCATCGTTGTCTGCCTCATCGTTGGCCACGAGCAGCGCATCACTTTCGTCCGCAACGCGGCCGCGGCTTCGACGACGGCGAGCGAACCACCTCCCAGTGGAACATCTGCCGATTCAGGCTCCAGCTCTAGCTCCGGCAACGGTAACGGTCTAGGCTTAAAGGTCGGGCTCGGGCTCGGGATCCCGCTCGCGCCCATCGTTGCCGCCCTCGGCGTTTGGTTTTTGTACGCAGGAGGAAGCGGGCTGTCGAGCCCGTCGAGGTCAGCGAGCCGGTCAGTATCACGCCAAGGGAAGCAGCCCGCCGCAGAGCACTTTTGTGGACTCGCAGACGCCGACGCCGCGGGGCAGCCCGCTCAGCGCACAGT
The DNA here is from genome assembly GCF_000150825.1 of Verticillium alfalfae VaMs.102. Lineage (NCBI taxonomy): Eukaryota > Fungi > Ascomycota > Sordariomycetes > Glomerellales > Plectosphaerellaceae > Verticillium > Verticillium alfalfae. The sequence continues at coordinate 404,382 of NW_003315030.1, forward strand.
ATCAGGTCTCAGAGATGGATGCGAAGCCGAAAACAGTGCACGAGCTCGAGGGCACGTCGACGCGTGATCGGGCACGCCCGAGCTGCACTGAGGTGTTTTGGGGGTGGTGGGAGGGGGGCTTCTTTCCTTAAGATACCAGCTGTTCCAAGCACGATGAAGCCGATTTGCTGCATCTGAAGTTTTTCTGTTTCCTGACTAGTCAAGCCTCGTGCCTGGATGCCCGACGATAGACGTGCATGTCGGTAAACTTTCTCGATAAAACAAAACTCCAATGGATGAATGTCGTCGCGACCAAGAAAACGCCGCCTCGACCCTACCCACGGCAGTGCAGCGACGATGCGCGTCTGAGAATACAACACGTCACCCCAAGATCCTCGCTTTGCCTCCGCTTCCTGACACCGCAATATACAAAAGCCTAGCGTCGCCGCAGGCATAAACGGTCAATGGCATCAAAATGCCCGGGTACAGATGCTTAAGAGATACGCTTCAGAGCGCATATAGACCGTACCGCACACCCTCATGGCTTGGTCATAGCAAGCCGCCTAAGGCGTGACCTGGCCAATGAGAAAGGGCGTGCTGGACGAGTAGGGTAAAAGCAAGCTGGGCAGACGATAAAAATAAGAAAGCGAGCTGTGAAGCTAAGCACCCCCCCTCTACACGAGGCGTCGATCGGGGGCTGGCTGGCCGGCTAGCTGTGGGTACAAGTGTTGCTTTCACTTTGGGGGACATGTGCCCTTACGACGGCAGAGAGCAACGCCAGAGTCTTGTGCGCAAGACGCGTTGGTGTTATCAAGACGGGGGAGAGGATCATCACATCCTGTCAACATGACGAAAGTTCTCGAACATCAACGCGAACACTCCCTTTCAGGCATCCACAGATAGACTCTACTAGTCAAACGTCGTTCTGCCAATCTTCAAAACACCTCAAGCGACATCCATGCAGTCTATTAGTCTACGTAACCAAGAGACGCCGTCACACCCAGCCCAAACACTGGTCTATCAAGACCCCACGCGGTGCTTCCCACCCGTCGCCTTGCCCAAAATCTCATCGACCTCGACGCGGTGCTTGGAAAAGTTGTCCACTAAGTCATCCCACATCTTAGGATCGTGCTCGTGGAGGTTCGTGCTCTTCCACGCATAGTCCGTAATCGTGAGGGCGCGGCAGCTTTCAAACATGAAGGCGACGGCGCCCTCGGAAATGCGCATGACGGGCGGGTCCTCGCGCGACGCGGCGGCAAACTGCTCGTAGGCCACGCCGTGGGGCACGAAGCCGCACTCGAACGAGACGCTGCCGGGGCGGAAGGCGTCGGAGCGGCCTTCGTAGGCGCCGTAGAGGAGCCCCATGAGCTCTGAGGCGGCATTGCGGTGGTAGTAGGGCGGGCGGTAGGTGTGCGAGGCGACGTCCCAGCGAGGCGAGAAGATGAGAAAGTCGGCGAGTGGCGCGGCTGGATCGCGCGACTTCGCCGTCAGCACATAGAAGACGGACGGGTCGATGTGGTCGACTGAGATGGAGCCGACGTTGACGAACTTGGTGAGGTCGTATTTGTACGGCACGTAGTTCCCGTGCCAGGCGATGACGTCAAAGGGGCAGTGGCGCTGTGCGCTCTGGAAGAACCGACCGCCCAGCTTGTAGACGATGTTCCACGGGTCGTCGTCCGTCACCTCATACGCGGCGACGGGGTGGAGAAAGTCGCGAGCGTTGGCGAGCCCGTTTGCGCCGAGGGGCCCCAGCTCAGGCAGCTCAAAGTTGGAGCCCCAGATCTCGAGGATGTAGCCCCGCGTAGGTCCCTCGACGTTCACCTTGAAGCGCTGGCCGCGCTGGATGACGCAGATTTCACCGGGCTGAACGTAGAGGAAGCCAAACTCGGTCTGGATATCGAGCGCGCCTTGCTGCGGAACGATGAGAAAGTCGCCGTCCGAGTTGGCAAACGCCCTCTTCTTCATGCCTGTGTTGCAGAGATAGACGTGGGTCGCCAGGCCCTCACGCAGCGTGGGATCGCCGGACCCCGCAAGTGTCTTGAGGCCGTCGATAAAGTCCACATCTTGATCGGTTGGGATGTCAAAGGGGCTCCACGCCAGCTGAGTGGGTGAAACATGTACGCGGGGGTTGATGGGAAGAAAGTTTGACTCGACGTCATCTCGGTTGGGAAGATCCGTCTGCGAGGGGCCACAACCATGTTACTCGCGGCTCAGGAAATTCAAGTTCAACATTGGCACAGGAGCACAACTCACGAATCCTTGGTGGGCGACAGCAGGACGCGAGCGATAGAGCCACGCCTTCTTGTTGGCATGGCGTGGGGCGACGAAGGCAGACGCAGTCATCTGCTCCGCGTAAAGTCCAAAGCGGATGGACCTTGGACTGTTCTGGCCCTTGGGGACCACACCAGGCACCGCTTCTGACTCGAAGCTGTTGTTGAAGCCAGACATGTATTTGTACGGGTCGTTGCGTCGGGTCTCGAAGCTAGGGATGGAACCATTCTTCTGGGTCTCTGCCCAGTGAAAGATGTTCTGGTAGTCCTCTGTGGAAGCCATGATGCGTGCTTGTGGCAATGACGTGGATGGTGCTGAGCGACGAGGTGCACGGTGAACGGGTTTTGCTGAAAGCCGGCAACCTGATACTCGTATGTTGTGGGAGACCAAGAGAGAACCTGGGCAAGAAGGAGGTCACGCTGGATCATCTGGACAGTGTACAGCAAAAGCTCAGTCAGGACTATATATCTGGATAGTCTGAGAGCGGTTCCCCATCTTGTTCGCGGGCCTCGGATGACACGGTCGCGGAGATGGCGAGGAGACGTGGGGGCTTGGGAGAGAGAACTCGGCGTCGATGGGGGGGCGCATGAACAGAGAGGACCGCCGATCACGACCAGAATACCACGTCAACTCGAGGAGGGCAGCCATGGCTCGGTGTTCGGGCCTACTAGCGTACTGCCTAGCAATCGATCTCATCGCCTCGGATGGCGGAGCGCGCAGCCACGTAGTATCGTGAGGTCATGTTCGGCGGTGCACAGTGAGCTCCGAGCGTGTCCAACATTCGGCAGTTGGCTGCAAAACGGACGGCGCAGAGCACCCAGCGACTCGGTAGATGATTTCGGGGGTGCCTGAAACGTAGGTGGGCGGGCAGATATCCAATGTGCCCTGGCCAGCTTATCAGATGGTCCATCGATCGCGAGTCGTCCAGAAGGTTCATGGAGTATTCTCGGCAAGGTGGCCGACAACGTGCCGTCGACCAGTCCCATGGGAACCGATCGCATCATGTCGGAATCACGGGCACGTTAGCCGCTGCGAAGAAGAATCCCAATCCCAACAATCAAATGGGACAAACTCAAAACAGCGTTCGCCAGGGGACAATGACTCGCGTCCGCTCCCCAGTCGAGATGCTCTCACGACAGTATCAGTCGCTTGGCCGAGAGGGTGACGCGGCGAGGACGAGATGCGGCATGGTCCAGTTTGTGGGGCCTGAATATATACATTCGTAGCTGCCTGCCTACCTCAATAGGTACCTACTTGACCCAAGATAGGTAGGCGCCGTAGGCTGTAACGCCTGTTTGCTGCTTGGATCAGGCCTGCTCGCTGTCTCTCACCGCTGTTGTGTCCTCGCATTTTGTCAGGTACTGTCCCTCCGCCATAAGCACCAAAACAGTTGAGCTCGAGAGCAGACACATGGCAGGGAGGAGTAACGTAGGCCAGAAATCGGGCAACAACGGTGACGCCAGAGTATCTATCTACCTGAGACTGAGAGGTAAGGTAGTTGATGCTCAGTCAGGCAGGCGCCCGCCTCACTGCTACCCACGAGCTGTGGGCTGTCATCTGTCAGCTACCTCAGGTGTCTGGGCAGGAAGGTGTGAGTGAGCTGTGAAGCTAGGACCATCTCAAGCACCACCCACTTACCACTACCTGACTTGCTGTCGGCGCTAGGCACGGCGCCGAGCCAATGAGATAGCTAGCATTTCTAATTTCGAGGCAGGCTCTATCTTATCGCGACGCGATGAACCGGCAATGGCGTCACTCAAGTTTCCGCGCCTGCAGATGTTTGACGGGTCATGGACATCATCAACTCTGAGGGGAGGTGGAGATGGGGCAGGTAGCAGCACCCAGGGTGCCAGGGA
>NW_003315030.1:408587-411257 GCF_000150825.1 Verticillium alfalfae VaMs.102
GAGGAGCTGTGAGTGTGTCGATATACATGTAGTAGAAGACTGAGAGAAACGAGACGGTAGTCTTTTTAGTTTTCGTTTGCGTCTTTGCCACAGGTTAGGCACAAACCGGGTCAGGAATACACCTTGAGGCGTTTGGCAGGTCATGGTAGAAAATGCATTCCCACTTTTCATCTTTTCGCCAATGAACTCGAACCAAGTGCTCGTCGATTGCTCGTTTGTTTCATTCAGTGACATGCGTGGCGATGCGTGAGGAATCATGGCCATGACATGAAATGAAAGTCGTCTGCGAGCTGCGAGTTCCCCATTTGAGTTCCCAGCGCAACAAAGTAGTCGGCTGCCGCCTGTGCCTGCGCCTGCTCTCGCGCCTGACGCTCGAACGCTCCGACCGTATCTTGCGTCGCGGCCATGGCCTGGCGGAAGAGAGCCGACACAATCTCGTGCAGCCAGCGAATCTCCTTGTCATTGGTGCGCGGCACCATCTGGTCGAAAACGGCAACGGCCTTGCGAGTCAGTTCGCGGTCGAGCGTAAGGTGGGGGTGCATCGGCTCGATGAACATTTGGGTCAATACCATCATGACCGTGGCGAAGCGTGCGCTTGCGCTGATCCTGTTGTATTAAAATTGGGTCAGTCTTTTGCATGTCCCGTCACGCAGCCCGTTGGAAAGAGGGAGAAGAACACACCAGAAGCCACATTCTGTAAACGGCGCGTCGGTGAAGAGCTGAATGAAAGCCCTCGATTGAACCACGCAATTCTCCCACCCAGCAGGTATCTTCCCCTTGCACGATTCAGAAATGGTGCCGTTGGCGGCGCACGCCGTCATGCTCTGTCGCATATCCTTGAACCAGCACGTCTCGTTCATATCGAATGTGTAGATGCCGTGCGCATGCACGAGGCAGAGCATGTACGTGCTGTACATGTTGACCATGTGCACCGCATTGGTCGGAGACATTGAACTCGCGACGTTGGCCATCTGGAATTGTTCGGGGATCTGCAAACGCCACTGTTCGAGCATGTGGTTGAGCTGCTGCCGGCGCTGGACGCGGTCCTCGGGGGAGGCCTTCTTGGAGCGCGTGCTGTAGAGCAGGTCATAGATCTTGCCCTGGATATGGCTGAGGGCGGTGCGCGATCTGAAGTAGTTGAACTTGATCGTCGAGTCCGTCGAGTACATAATCGATACATTATCAGCAGGGTCGAGATCGGGAAGCGGCAGGTCGATGTCGGCATCGACTTGGAACGACGGCATCTTTTGGTTCAAGCTGACATCCTAGGAGGCAAATCAGCCAGCTGCACCGAGGGGTTGAGGTTAGTGTGTGCCGGCCGTGGAACATACCTTGTCGAGGTAGTAGGCGACCCAGAAGATTCGGGCCCTCTGGACAGCTTCATGCTCAGGCAGCCCGTTGGAACGATCCTGGTCGTGCAGGCCCATGCGGTGGGCCAGGCGAATGGTGGTTCCGAGGAGGACAGACGCGGGCTTGGGGTTCTTGGTACCCAAGAAAAGGAGCGACATGCCCAGCAGGACCTGCAAGCCGACAAGATCTTCTTCCCTTGTCACCAGCTCGTTGACAACGGTCTGGGCGTTCCGCAGGTACGCAGCCGACTTTTCGCCGTCGGTGGCAAAGTCATTCTCAGACGTGATACACGCACGGTGGGCGATGGCGAGGACAATGTTGATGGCAGCCCACGCGGGCCTCGTGCGATGTATGACGTGGGAGTACCAGTCGGACAGCATGGTCATGAAACTACCCTGGTGGAACAGCGGCAAGACGACGTTGAAGCGCGTAAAGTAAACGTCGACGAGCGGCAGCACATCCTCCAACGGCGGCAGCACCATGGGTTCGGGCTGGGCGACCCAGTCACTGGGCGTCGTCGTGTCCGAGCCCGACATCAGGACGGGGCTCTGCCCAGCGGCGGCGACAATGTTGGAGAGCCATTGCGGTTCGGGACTGGGTGTCTCGAACACCTGGGAGGGACTGAACGGACCGGCTACTGGCTGCTGCACTGGGGGCTGCTGTGACTTGACGGGCTGTGACGCGCTCGCTTCTAGAACTTCCTTGAGCTGGTTTTCGATGAGCGCCAGACGGGCCTCGAGCTCAGACTCGCGGCTGGATACAGAGTTCTGGGCTGGGCGGGGAGGCTTGTCTTTGGCAGCGGCGGTTCTCCGGCGGAGACGTGTTGTCTTGCACTCTGATTTGTACAGCAGGCAGTTGGAGCAGTGCGGCTTGAGCATGTCACACTTGATTTTCTTGGTGAAGCACAAGTCGCAAGCTGCACAGGTGGCTTCGTGTCAGCAAAGAGCCCCCAAAGACAAGGCCGAGCCAAGCCAGGCCAGGGGCCAAACAAGCAAGGTCCCCGAGAGGGGTTGGGAGGCGAACCTTTGCGACGCTGAGACGTCAACTCCATCTTGTCAGCGGATAATGCCAGCGCAATGCCAGATGACTTTGGCGGCAGTTGCGATGATTCAAACGTCTTGGGTGAGATGAAGGAAGAGTTTGGCAGGATAGGCCGGATGAAGACTCAAGGGTCCAGCTGAGGGGCGTGGTCGCATGGGTGAGACGTGGGCTTGCGGTGTGCCTGCTGACAGCGGGTGAGGTACCTTGGTCAAGTACCGCCCGAGCCAGACCGGAGGTTGTGAGCGCAGGAGCAAACCTTAATTGACTCCAAACGCGAGG
>NW_003315030.1:412184-417739 GCF_000150825.1 Verticillium alfalfae VaMs.102
ACCCGCAACCGTAAACCGCCATGCCGTTTGGTGCAGCCTTTCTCTTGGTACTTAAGGGGGTAGCCCCAAGACCCCCATCAGACTCGTTCCCTCTGCAAATTATGCAACTCTGCTGTTTCGTCCCCTGCGATCCAGTCGACCCTGGCCTGCTGCTGCTAAGCTTCGAAGCTTTCCCCATCATCCCATAAACCCCCCTCCCTCTTCTCCCCCTCTCCATCCTCTGCCCCCTCGCCACCCCCCCCAAAGAAAAGCTTTCCTTCATGCAATCATCCAGACTCCGACTCTTCCTTCGTCCCAACACCTTTCACCACTTCGTCCCACGCCAGCAGCAGCTACAACATCGCACATTTTCAACCGCCCTGCGCACCATGGCGGCCACCGAGTACAAGCTCAAGTCCGTCTCCTCCCTCGACCTTCGCCCTGGCGAGAAGCATGAGGTCGAGGTCGAGGGCATCGAGGGCGGCAAGGTCCTGCTCGTCAACGCCGGCGGCAAGATCCAGGCAGTCGGCTCAAAGTGCACCCATTACGGCGCGCCCCTCGTTAAGGGCGTCCTGACCACCAACGGACGCCTGACCTGCCCGTGGCACGGTGGTGAGCAGCCTTCCTCCCTCGGCGTCTTCTGCCGCCCTTCGGAACAGACACAACCCGCAGTGGCTTACCGTGTGACCTCTAGCCTGCTTCAACGCGAAAACAGGCGATGTCGAGGACGCCCCGGCCCTCGACGCGCTGCCCGTCTTCAACGTCACCGAGCGTGACGGCGCCGTCTACCTGACCGGCGAGGAGGCTGCCATCAAAGGCAGCCGTCGCAAGCCGAACTTTAAGTGCCGTTCTGCCGCCGGGGCTGGCACCGACAACAAGGTTGTCATTGTCGGCGGTGGCTCTGGTGCGCTCGGTGCCGTCGAGGGCCTGCGCAACGGCGGCTTCGACGGTCCCATCACCATCATCTCCAAGGAGGGCTACCTGCCTATCGACCGGCCCAAGCTGTCCAAGGCCCTGCTGACCGATCCCGAGAAGCTGCAGTGGCGCGACGCCGCTTGGTATGAGAGCGGTTCCGTCGAGATTGTCAACGACGAGGTGACCGACGTGGACTTTTCCGGGCGCACTGTCACCACCAAGAACGGAGGAAAGCACGCCTACGGAAAGCTTGTACTCGCCACGGGTGGCACGCCGAGGAACCTGCCGCTGCAGGGCTTCAAGGTCCTAGAGAACATCTTCACGCTGCGCACCATCCACGACACGAAAAAGATCACGGCGGCCATTGGCGACAAGGGCAAGAAGATTGTCATTGTCGGCTCGTCGTTCATCGGCATGGAAGTCGCCAACGCCACAGCCAAGGACAACAATGTCACCGTCATCGGCATGGAGAAGGTGCCTCTTGAGAGGGTTTTCGGCGAGAAGGTTGGCGCTGGCCTGCAAAAGGGTCTCGAGGGCAACGGCGTCAAGTTCTACATGTCGGCCGGTGTCGACAAGGCCGAGCCCTCGGCATCCGACCCTTCCAAGGTCGGTTCTGTACACCTCAAGGACGGCACGAAGCTCGAGGCAGACCTCGTCATTCTTGGCGTCGGCGTCGCGCCCGCCACGGAATTCCTGCAAGACAACAAGGTCCTCCGCCTCGAGAAGGACGGTTCCATCCAGACGGACGAGCACTACTCTGTCACGGGCCTCAAGGATGTCTACGCCGTCGGCGATATTGCGACCTTCCCCTACCACGGCCCGGGCGGAGACGGCAAGTACACACGCATCGAGCATTGGGATGTCGCTCAGAACGCCGGTCGCACAGTCGCCAGCCACATCATCAGCGCCTCGGTCAAGCAGGAGGTCTCGATCCCCATCTTCTGGTCGGCCCTGACAGCGCAGCTGCGATACTGCGGCAACACGGCCGGCGGTTGGGACGACGTGGTCATCCAGGGCAACGTCGAGGAGAACTCGTTTGCCGCCTACTACTGCAAGGGTGACACGGTCGTCGCCATGGCTTCCATGGCCAGGACCCAGCCATGGTACAGTCTGCTGAGCTGATGCGCCTCGGCAAGATGCCCAGCAAGGCCGAGTTTGAGAAGGGTCTAGATGTGCGCACCGTCGGGCCGCTGGAGGCATAAAGCGGCGCGCTCCATTGTGTAGTTTTGGTATAATCATAATATTCGCAATGTATTCGCCAGTGCGTTTGAAATAAAACCCAGAAGCAACACTTGCTGCAGCCCTTGGTGCATTGTGCTTTGTTTGTGATGCTTTGCCCCCCTTACTCATCCCCGCCACCCACTACTTCCACGCCAACGTCCTCGGCATCCGGCGGCGGAGACACGCTGTGCCGGCGCTCGAGTGTGTCGAGAACCGCCCGGCAGTGCCGCTCCTCCCACAGGAACGACCGCAGCGTAGTCCGCAGGTCCCGCCGACCAGCCTCGGTCAGCGTGCCCCCAGGCGTCGTGTCCCGCAGCGCCGTCTGGAACATGGCTGCGAACCACTGCGCGTTCTCGCTCCCGGCGGCGGCGCCGTGACCGCCGCCCGACCCGACGAGGCCCACAAAGGCCAGCCACAGCGAGAGGGCGCCGCGGCCGACGCCGGCGGCTGGCGGCTCGTCGAGCTCCGTCAGCAGCGCGCGCAGCCGGCAGCAGAGGATGGTGAGGAGCTGGCTCGTCGGCGGGACGTCGCGGCAGGGCGACGTAGAGGAAGATGTGGGCGCCCAGGACGAGGGCGCGGACCCTCTTGTCGGCGGCGTGCGAGGCCGGCGACGACGAGGCTGCGTATGAGGCCGCGGACGACGAGGACAAACGATAGTCGGCGGCCCCGGCGGCACCGCCGTAGAGAAAGTTGAGGATGCAGCTGTCCGCCGTGCCCATGAGGATGCGGATGCCGTCGGCGCCGACGCTGTCGCTTGTCTGCGCGCAGATGGCCTGCCGGAGCAGCGTGAGGATTGTGTGGACGCACGCGGCTGTTGCCGAGCCGTTGGCCTCCTCGATGCCGAGGTCGGACAGGGGCGGGACGACGGCTTGGTGGAGAATGTGCGCCGGGAGGACGACCTGGTCGAGGGTGTGGAAGGTCGGGAAGAAGGGGATGCGTCCGAGGCCGGAGGCTACTTGGACGTCGACCCTGGGAGTGGTCAGTGGGGTTCAGGATGTGACGAGGGCGCCTCCTTTTTCTTCTTGCTCACCAGTTGATGCAACGACAGAGGATGTAGTCGTGCCGAATGGTGTCTGGGCCGCCGCTTTCCTGGACCATGTCGTACAGGCCTCTTAGATGAATGTCTGCTGCTTCAAATTCGCCTTGGAACGCCTGGGGCAGGTGATGAGTAGAGGCCGAAGAAGGGCTTGGGATCAGGAAGACGTACCTCGACGTTGGCGAGAGTAGCGACGGCGGCCAGGACCAACGTGTCTCGGCTTGCCACTCTCGAAGACGCCGTGGTCTGGAGGCGACTGCTGATGGCTCGCATGGCCTCTCCCTTTTGGCGGTAGCCCTCAATCTGGAGCCTGGCGTCGAGGGAGGGGAGACTGGCGGTCCAGAAACCCGCGGCCAAGGCGAGCGTTGCACGCATGACGAGCTCGCTCTGCATGGCGTAGGGGAACCATGGCCGCTGCTTGTCCACCGTCGTCAGGTTCAGACTGAAGCCGTTGACGACTGAGGGGCCCGGAAGATACACCATCAGCCTCACACATCGAGGACACCAAGACAGACATTCGGGCTCCAACGTACAATACTTTGCAAGAGAGTCAATCGTCGGACTGCTCGGAATCGGCAGGCTGTTGAAGGGATCCATGACGTGGGCCTTTAGCCGCGGGACCGACTTGAAGGGAGTCATCTGACCCCTTGATGCGTTGCTGCTCTTGGCGCGGTCATTCTAGAGCGTTTCCGTCAGTTTTTTTTTTTTTTTTTTTGGTTTTTTTGGTTTTTTTGGGAGGTCGCTGTGAACACGCCCGCTCCATTTTCGGAACGTAGGTGCAAGCGCTCATACCTTGAACCAGGCAGTCCAGTCTGGCTGCTGGTAAGCCCGCGTGCCCGCTTTCCGCAGAGCCTCGGCCCCAGACTGCGCGCCCGCGAGTCGAAAGCGTCCCCTGAGGTCGGCCCTGCGGCTCGTGGCGTCCTGGGCTTGACGGTTTGTCTTGTCGGTTTCCGAGCGGGCCTGGGCGCCTCGCTGCAGGCCCTGCTTGATGGCATGGCTTCGCGCTTCCTTGTCGGCGGGTTGGAGCTTCCCGCCCGACGTGTCCGAGGCGATGAATCTGAACTCAGGCATCCTGAAAGACACGCATGGCCGGGGGTCGCCACGGGCGATGGGTTCTTCGGAGTGGTGGCTGATCAAAGGCTTGCATTCTTCTTTTCCGTCTCCAGCAGATGTGAGGCTCAACCAGCGCGTGTGCAGTTTCCTGTCTTTCCAGAAAGAAGTTTCTTCCCAGAAAGAGACGTCGCCGAAGCTTCCAAAGTCGGATACACAGAAGGCACGTATGTGGCTTGCGAATGCTGAGGGATATCTACATCAACATTGACGTGGGTGATCCGCACGGGAGCGATTCATGGGGCCGAAAGCTAAGTCGGAGCGGCCGATGAAGGGTGGCTGTCGAGTTGGAGGCGCGTGGCTGAAATGGTGTCAACCGTGTCCAACGGCGATAACGGTCCTCTTGGCGCCTTCGTCTGGTTTGTTCGAGCAAAACGCAGGTGAAGTGGGGAATCCCGGCAGCGTCGGCCGTAGCAAGAGGGTGACAAACAAGGTCACACTCATCAAAGGTGAGCTCACATTGAACCATTTTACATCGGCACAAAATTATCAAAAATAATATTTTTGTCTCTGAATACATCGCCAATTGTTCAGTGGGTAGAATTTCAGAGCATTTGACCGAGATGAGAGGTGTTGAGAGGGTTCTGAAGCTAGGGATCTGTCTGGATGATGCCTGTGTTTGGCGAATTCGGAGTGCGGCTTCATCTGTCACCTCTTGCTTAGGTAAGAAGCACGTGATGATGCCTTCTCATGCTGCTTTGCTCCTCGTGCTCCTTGGCGCCTTGAAACTCAGCCCCCTGACGACGTCCCTTCACCGGTGCCTCACCGAGTTATACCAGATCTGCGTCATGTTGTCGTCGTGGACTTGGCCATCTCCCCGCTGCAGCATATCCATGACAGAGAGGCCAACACATCAATTTATGAAAGACAAATCGGCTGGCCGTTTGCTCACACCCCCGACAGCCGACAATCCACACCATCTGACTCTGCCCCAAACCGCACCCCTCTCTCTCCCTCCTGATCGCCGAACGACGCCCCATCGTCGCCGAACTGCACGTCTGCCCCCATATTCCTTTACAGCACCTCCAAACGTCACACGTATAGGGTGGCCCGGTACCCTCAATAAGGCAGACACATTCACCCCGTACAACCACAAGACGGGCCCAGCAGATCTTCCCACGACGGCGATCGAGCACCCCGTACCACCGGCTAACCTCTCCCTTCCTTCTTCTCTCTCGATCGCCTTTGCCCCCCCGAGGCAGCAGCGTCCCGTGAGGGTGATACGAGCCCACAGTGTCACCGATGCGGCACCAATGCCATGATGCGGCACCTCATTGGCAACAACAGACGAGGC
>NW_003315030.1:417891-423517 GCF_000150825.1 Verticillium alfalfae VaMs.102
TCCCACCCATTCCTGGATCAGACCCTCCGCACGACCAGAGTCCTTTCAAAGACGTGCCCATCCATTGTTCCCGTGCAACCGAAATCCATACGAAACGACATGTACAGACAATGCGATCCAATGGGAAGCCCCCCCCCCCCCGCTTCGTCTCCTCGTCCTGTTTCCTGGACCTCGATCGAGCAGACACAAGATGCCCGCATTCTCTAGCCCCACCCCAAAAGCAGCAGCCCGAGACCGAGACCACCCAGAACCGTCGCGACGACAGCAGTGACAGTGACCAACAGACCGGTGACAAGCACGTTCAGCGCCAGCACCAACGCGCTGAGGGCCAACAGCAGCGGGTTGACGCGCAGTAGCACAGGGCCTTTGTTTTCCGCGTTAGCGTTAGCGTCATGGCCAGGTTAGGAGAAGCAACATCGAGTTTTGCGAGCTCGAGTGGACCAAGGGAAATGTAGGACATACCGAGTCCGATGCGCTCAATGACGGCGCGCACCGTGCTGACAATCTCGTACACGACCTCGAGCACCCTCTCCGTCAGGCACTGCGCATCGCAAGACGCTCCTTCTTCCCCGTCGTCTTCCTGGCGCCGGAGACGACGACCTCTGTTGACGTTGCTCGTGGCGGAGCCGATGGCGGCGGTGATGGCTTCAAAGGCCGGGTTGATGACCGCCGCGAGGGCACTAACCTCTGCTTGGCTGGGGTCCTCGGACGCGTCGGCCAGTGATGCGTCTGTTTACGCAGGTTAGATTCTCATAGGGGCTTTCATCATACACTTTAGGGGAGGGGTTGTGGCGGCATACTGATGATCGTGGTCTGGCTGATGACTTCCTGACGCAGCGTCTCAATGACCGAGGCTTGCGACTCAAGCTGCCGCTACTCGGGGCTTGGCAAAGGGCGTCGCGAAGACGCTGGCCACCAAGCCCAGGGCTGCCACCAATGTCAATCTCATGGTGATCGATTTCCAAATCAAAGCTCAGTAGCAGATGAAAGCGAGTCTGAACTGCTTGTGGTTGAAAGCAGAGAACTAGCACGCAGGCCCGCGTTTTATGGTTGATGCTTGACCGAGACCAATCTCCTGGGCTCAGCGCACGTTCGTGGCCGATGATGGCATGCTCCCAGACCCTTGCAATGGAAAGCACTTCTTATGACGCAATGAAGGCAGATTCGCTCAGAACAGGAGGCGGAAACAGTCCGCGACGTTGCGTTGAGCAAGTACAAGAAAAACGGGACGGACAGGCTAGACGAGATGGACGATATCATCAAGGAATAGACTGAAGCTTTGTCCATCATTCAATTCAGACTACGTCGAAGGCGCAACCGAATTCTGGACACTATGAGCACTGATTCGTAGGTCACGGCGCTAATATCGACTGGGATTGCCACCTTGGGTCACATCGCGCCGTTGCCTGGCTGAGGATAGAGCTTCTCGGCGTGACCATTCAACGTCAGGGGCGGGCTTGATGATGTCGAAACCCAGGGCTCAGCACTGGTCTCAAGGTCTCGAACCCCTTGAAGGTTTGCTACAGCAGGCTTCAACGAGCCAAACCCCACCGGCAGACGACATGTAATCGACAGGAAAACGCCATCCAAGTTCGGTCAGAGTGGACAGAGGGATGGGGACAAGTTGCACCGTCCCCCGCGACGATCTGTCTGATGCCTTGATCGCCAGAGCACCACTTGGTTTAGTGATTTCTTGTCCAGTGGAGCCAACGGGTGTGAGCTGCGAAAGGGCCTCGCGAGAGACACCAAGTTTGAAATCTCAGCCCGATCATAGCAGCCTCCAGCATCTGACTCTGGCGCACATTTTCAGGCAAAGCTTTTGCTACGCGTCACTGCCTGCCACCAACATAGGCCCGCCAAAGAACGGGTACGGAAGTCTCATGTAGAGCAAGCTCTCGCGCTTGTAGCACTACAACGCTCCTACGTCAACACTATATTGGTCGACATTCAGAAAGGTCCGACTGCTTGACTAGCTTGTAGTACGGCAACGTCTGCTGCAACTGCTACTCGCCGGCCATTGACTAGTGTGATATTTGTGTGAATAGGATCGCTTTGGTAGAAAGAATTCTGCAACCAGGGAGTCTGTTTGACGCGGCAGGCATGCTCCTGCGTGCAATTTTTTGGTGATACCGATTGCTTCATGCCTAGGCCTGCTACCCTGATGGGATGCAATGATGCAGCGTCAGTCAAAAGAAATGTGTCAATCCGTTGTTGGCCGTGCCCGCAGGACAGACTAGGCTCGTTCAATTCGTGCTGCACCCTTCAGCTCGTTGGTTGCAATGAGATGGCGGTCAGGCATGCTGCAAGCAGACATGCCGTCAATTTGACCACGTCGCTGGTGGCCACCATGAAACGAAAAAAGCTAATGACAACTTCTCGTCACGCCAACGTCGGGTCACTCGACAAGCACCATCAGTATGGACCAGAATTTCAAGCATTGATCACCTAAAGGCCGTAAACAACCATGCAAGCTAAACTCGTAAAGAGATGCCTGGAAATCAATGGGGCCTCTTTGTGTCTCCAACTTCGTCCCGGAGCAACACAAGGGTATGGGCCCAGCAGCCGCCTTCATGTGGACCTGATCTCGGACGACCTACCAAGCAAATCGAGCAAGGCCACACACAGCCCGTGTACACACAGTTCGACTACAGAGATACCTGCGATGCTGCTCTCATCCGTCGGCGTCGGGTGGCATGCCCAAGCGCGTGGGATTGATTGCGATTAGCGGGTTCCCGCGGACCGATCCGCACATGGAGGGCGGGCGCAGATTGGCAGGCTTCGGTGGCTGCAAACCCAAACTGTCGGCGTCGGAGAGCGGGGCGGGTGAAAATAGCTGGGCCGGGGGCCTCCGAGCAGCTGGGGCGGCCGCATCCGGGCTGAGACAGCGTCACGGATGAGAGGTCTCAGACAAACGGCACGTAACCGGCCGGCAGTTATTACGTTAAGCGAAAGATGCGAGGGACGCCCGACCAGTGCGCTTTTTCGTGATTCTCGTGACAGCGAAAGAGAACGGGCAGGACAGCAAGTATGACAGGTTCGGGATCAGATGCCAACAGACTGAAGGGGTCGGTACGGATGCCGATCGAGTAACCAACCATCTTGTATCGTTGGAAAAAGGTATTGGAGGTGTAAATAAAATGTCGAGTCTTCGTTCCCTTGCGTCGATTAGCGTTGGTCATCGATTGCCTTTCAGGGAAAACTTTTCGTCGGGCTTGCATTAGTCCAAGGCATTTGCCCAGTCATAGCGGGCTCCCCATCGCCAATACCCCTAACAGCATAGCGTCTTCACGCCCTTCAGTCCTCGCGTCTTCGGCCTTTGAAGGATTGCCGCATGTGCCTGGTGGGTTGCTGCTCACTCATCCACACACCCATCCGCCCACGATCAACAGCCCAACGCCTAAACGCATCGGCAAAACGTCCCCTGGACGCCGCTAGCCTCTTGGCCGCGGCCGCCCCCCTCCCTCTCCACCCCCCCTCCTCGCAGTGCAGTGCATCGAAGAATAAATTTCAGGCCTGTCGCCCACCATGGCCCTCAAGAGACTTCTTTTCTTCCATCAACATCGTCTCAAGAGACTTCCACCGACGGACAAGCCGCGCTCAGGATCGTGGTCAAGCAACAGTGAAGACGTCGACTACTTGTCGCCCATGACATACAAGACCTGCAATGCAGAGGACAGCTGCCTAAAAAACCATTCCGGTTCGCCGGAACAGGCCACTGAGGTTTCGAGGGGAGGGACCGGGACTTCTTCGGGAGCGGGTGACAGCCATGATGGCTCCGACCACGGCCACGGCGGCCATGGTCATGACCCCGAGAAGGACCCGGCTCTCCGCTACGGAGACCTTCCTGGTACGGCAGCATTGACGAGGCTGGAGACGAAACTCGAGTTCCCCGAGGGCGGGCTGCAGGCCTGGCTCGTGGTGTTCGGTTCGTTCTGTGCCATGCTCTCCGTATTCGGACTCATCAACACGGCTGCCGTGTTTGAGTCGTACTTTTCTGAAAACCAACTGTCCGACTACACGGCGTCGGAGATTGGATGGATCTTCAGTCTATACCTGTTTGTTGTCTTCTTCGTCGGCATTCAGGTGGGGCCCGTCTTCGACAAGTACGGGCCTCGTCTCGTCGTCGCCATCGGTGGCGTGCTCATGGCGGGCAGTTTGCTGATTCTCAGCGTGTGCGAAGGTAGGAAGACCCACATTCCGTACATAGGGAAGGATCCAGGCTAAGTTGTATGTGTAGGTTACTACCAGATCATGCTCTCCTACTCGGTGATGGGAGGGCTCGGCGGTGCGCTCCTCAACACGCCAGCGTACGGAGCGATCGCTCATTTCTTCAACGTCAAGCGGGGCTTCGCCACCGGTATCGCGGCTACGGCCGGCTCGATCGGTGGTATCGTGTTTCCTGTCTTGCTGCAGAAGCTTCTTCCGAAGCTCGGATTCGGATGGACGGCGCGCATCCTAGGTTTCATCCTGCTGGGACTGGCGGTGCCTGCGAATCTGTTCATCCGTTCCCGCCTGCCTCCCAGGGACAAGCTGACGTCGGTGTGGCCCGATCTCAGTGTGTTCAAGGACATGAAGTTCACCATCTCGGCGGTGGGCATCTTCTTCATGGAGTGGGGGCTGTTTGTGCCGCTGACGTACATCGTGTCCTACGCGGCACGGTATTCGGCGTCGGGCAACGCGACAGACTCGTACACGCTGCTGTCGATCATGAACGCCGGGTCGGCCCTCGGCCGTTTCATCCCGGGTTTTGTGGCTGACAAGATCGGCCGGTTCAACGTCATCATCTTTACGATTGCCATGTGCATCGTCACGACTTTCGGACTGTGGTTGCCGGCGGGTGACTCGGAGCCGATGCTGATTGCGTTTGCTGTTCTCTTCGGATTCGCCAGCGGCAGCAACCTCGGGTTGATCCCCGTGTGCCTGGGACAGCTGTGTGACCCTCGTGACTACGGACGATTCCTGTCGACGGCCATGATGGTGGCCAGTTTCGGAACGTTGAGCAGCCTGCCTATTGCCGGCGCAATTCTGGAGGCAGGCGGGCGCGCCGATGTTGGATGGCGTGCCGTCATTGCCTTTGGCGGCCTGTCGTACGTCATTGCCCTTGGCTGCTATATGGCGGCGAGAGTCATGGCCGTTGGTTGGAGTCTCAAGAAGGTCTTCTAAGGGATAGTATCTCATCCCATCTGAGCCGAAGTCGTCTCCAGGCTCAGATGACTTGAACAGGCAGTTCGAATGGAGCAAAGGCTCACGGCCCAGCGGACGATTGACGCAGGCCAGACAATGGCGGTGGGGTGGTAAAGGGGATGGAAGCAAGTGTTTGGGAGGCAAACTGTTTCAACAGCAATAGACGCCAAAAATACAAAAAACGATCGAAGCTGAAATGTGGGAGCAAGTTCGCTGACGTGAATCCTGGGGAAACAGCCACCCAACGTGATGACCAAAAAGGAGACTCGTAGTGGGCGACCGGCGCGCCGTGGCGGGGCCGTTTGGCTGTTCCATGGCGGCGCGCATCACGCATCACGGCAGGCTCCACTGAAAAAAATTACCCCGCCACGTCCCATCATGACTGCCCCGCGATGACTGGCGATTACCCTCTCAATTTCTTCCTTCACAAGCATCAGGCCAC
>NW_003315030.1:423906-426557 GCF_000150825.1 Verticillium alfalfae VaMs.102
ATAGCAGAAGACACTGCGGCGGCCAGAAAGACAAAACAGCAAGCCAGCACCCCCGGCGTCTGGGGAAGCGACAGAGACGGGCCTCACGACGATGACCTCTGCTCAGACTCCGCAAACGGAGCGCATCTACATCCTAGCCGACACATCCCTATAGCGCCTGCTGCGTCGACGAGATTGCTGCCGAACACGCCGACGCCCAAGTCGTCGTGCACTACGGCCGCTCGTGTCTCTCCCCGACTTCCCGCCTGCCTGTGATTTACGTCTTCACCCACCACCCCCTCGACCACGATGCAGTTGCCTCCCAATTCGAGGCCACGTTCCCCGACAAGGCGGCCAAGGTCATTCTCATGGCCGACATTACATACCAAGACCACGTCCACGACGTAGCCGACCTGCTGCGTACCCGTGGCTACACCAACCTCCTCCACACCACCGTGGTCCACGACCCAGCCGGCACGATTCCAAACAGACGTATCGCGACGGCGGACGACCCTTCATCAACAGCCGAACACTCTCCTTCGCTTGAAACCGACATGGACCTACCCTCACACGCCCTCTTCCACATATCGACCCCGCCTCCAGCGCTCCTCCTGGCCCTCCAGACCCGTCTCGCATCCCTCCACGTCCTCTCAACGGCGACCGCGACACCAACAACCGACGATCCGACCTTCCACACAGCGGCCCTCCTGCGCCGGCGGTTCGCTCGCGTGCTGACCCTCGCCAGCGCCAGCATCGTCGGCATCCTCGTCAACACGCTCTCCCTCGACGGGTCGCTGCGTTCGCTCGACCTGCTGCGCGCGCGCATCCGCCGCCGCCGGCAAGAAGAGCTACACGATCGTCGTCGGCAAGCTGAACCCGGCCAAGCTGGCCAACTTTGCCGAGGTCGACGGCTGGGTCGTTGTCGGGTGCTGGGAGAGCGGGCTCGTCGAGGAAGACGCGGGCTTCTACCGGCCCGTCATCACGCCGTTTGAGATGGAAGTCGCGCTACTGCCGCCCGAGGAGAGGATCTGGGGCTTGGAGTGGTGGGCCGGTATAGAGAAGCTCAAGCCCGAGGAGGTCAGGGCCCCGGCGAGCGGAGACGAGGCAACCGCTGACGCTCCGGAGGTCGAGACGGAAGAGGTCGAAGGTGGGGTTGAGGACGAGGAATCGGCGCCGCCCGAGTATGATCTCCGCACGGGCCGTCTGGTCGCAAGCCGGCCGATGAAGGTGGCGGTCGGCGGCCGCCTCA
Organism: Verticillium alfalfae VaMs.102; assembly: GCF_000150825.1. NCBI lineage: Eukaryota > Fungi > Ascomycota > Sordariomycetes > Glomerellales > Plectosphaerellaceae > Verticillium > Verticillium alfalfae. The sequence continues at coordinate 425,135 of NW_003315030.1, forward strand.
AGCCGCGGGCCGACGGTCCTGCCGAGACGGACGCGGCCGGTGCCACGTTGGATCGGCCGTCCGAGGCGCTCGTCAAGCGGCAGGCGGGCGATCTGGCGACGATCAACGGCGTGCTCAGCCCTGGCGCGGAATTCCTGCGGTCGCAGCGCACGTGGCAGGGTCTCGGGACGGACCACGACCCGGCGGAGGAGAGCACGACGATTGAGGAGGGCCGCAGTGGTGTGGCGCGGGGGTACACGGTTGGCGACGACACATCGCGGGCATGACGGAGCTTGGGCAATGGAGAATCACACACACACACACACATATATTTGGTCGGCGTACAAAATGGGCACGATTCACTTTACGGGCGAAGAGGCGAGGGAGATTGTTCGTCATATGATCATGAATTCAGTCGATATACATGCACCGTCGGTCAGGACCGGCTCAGCCAAGTCTGTGACTGAGTTTCCTCGCTCTAAAAAGAAGAAAGGGACGATGGATAGACAGTAAGAACAGCAAGACATGAGGACCCAAGAGGTCGGTAGGAAAGTCGTCAAAAATAGAAACGGTGTTTGTCATGTCCCACGACCCCCTATATTCATCCAAGCGCCATGACCAAAAGTAAGTGAGGGAAAGTAGTCATTACATGGCTGTGCATTTCTTTCGTATCGTGACGTTTTCTTTTCGTCAACAGTGTGCAAATCTCCACGCCCAGGAACACGCCCGCCAGCACTCAAACGTAGACCCTGCGGGAGTGCGAGCTCCTCCGGCTGTGGCTGTGATGGCTGTGGCTGCGGCGGCTGCCGTGGTAGCGTCCGTCGCGGTAGGACTTGCGGTCGTGGTGGTGGGAGGACGAGGAGGCGCCGAGGCGGTCGCCGTTCATGCAGGCGAGGACGGAGGTGAAGAAGAACATGATGCAGTTCATAATGGCAAAGGCCCAGCTGGCCTTGAGCATGGCGCAGGGCTTGTCGGTGTTGAGGTCCCAGTCGGGGCCGGAGACGGAGAGGCCGGCAAAGTCGACGCGCCAGTTGGCGTCGCGCGAGACGTTGCTGCAGCTCTGGAGGCGGATGCCGCGGAGGTACCAGATGGCGGCGATGAAGGCGCCGACGAAGAGGAGGTCGACGATGGCGACCATGGTGGCGTTTGTCGAGGAGCGGTGGTAGGAGAAGAGGGTGAAGATGGCCCAGGCGAGGGCGAGGACGGAGACGATGAAGAGGACGAGGATGTAGTTGGGCGTCAGGGCGTTGGCCTCGACGAAGCCGTGGACGAACCAGGCGAGCATGCCCATGGTGGGGATGAGGGTGAGGATCTGGAGGATGCGCCAAAAGACGAAGAACATGGTGAAGAGAAACATGGCGGCGGTTGTGTCTGGTCGACGAGGTCTTGTCCGCTGGGAAGGTCCGTTGGGGAGGCGCTGGAAAGGTCCGTTGGGGAGGTTCGC
>NW_003315030.1:428144-428664 GCF_000150825.1 Verticillium alfalfae VaMs.102
ACCTTGACTAGCTTGTAGTACGGCAACGTCTGCTGCAACAACTACTCGCCGGCCATTGACTAGTGTGATATTTGTGTGATTAGGATCGCTTTGGTAGAAAGAATTCTGCAACCAGGGAGTCTGTTTGACGCGGCAGGCATGCTCCTGCGTGCAATTTTTTGGTGATACCGATTGCTTCATGCCTAGGCCTGCTACCCTGATGGGATGCAATGATGCAGCGTCAGTCAAAAGAAATGTGTCAATCCGTTGTTGGCCGTGCCCGCAGGACAGACTAGGCTCGTTCAATTCGTGCTGCACCCCTTCAGCTCGTTTGTTTGCAATGAGATGGCGGTCTGGCATGCTGCAAGCAGACATGCCGTCAATTTGACCACGTCCCTGGTGTCCACCATGAAACGAAAAAAGCTAATGACACTTCTCGTCACGCCAACGTCGGGTCACTCGACAGCACCATCAGTATGGACCAAGAATTTGCATGCATTGATCACCGTAAGGGCCGGAATTACCATGCAAGGTTGCTCGT
>NW_003315030.1:428764-432466 GCF_000150825.1 Verticillium alfalfae VaMs.102
GGGGGGAGGGTAGGGTTCAGGCCTCCGTTATTCTTTTTTACCCCCACCCCCAACTACTTTTCTGGCGCAGGGGGTCACCTTCTTGTCAAGAAGCGGCCAGCCACGGTCTGCAACAGGGGTGATTCCCAGTTTTTGTTCTGATTCTCCAAATTGCTGTCGTCAACAGGACTCCCGAGATGAGAGTGTGTCTGCGTGGTGCGGAGCGCGAATGCAACCAAGGGAGGTCCTGGAAGACAGGATGCAGGATGAGAAGAGAGAAAGGGTCGCTGGGCCAGCGGCGTATGACGTCGGCCATCGTCATTCGCTGAACCCTGGCAACCGGCAGCGAAGGTGCCTGGAGACTGTCTCGTCTCGCCTGTAGGGTTCATCCCGCACGATGCCGTGCGTCTGTCGTGTCGAGAACTGCAAGCGCTTGGCCTATGCTCTTTGCTCTTTGATCTTCCAAATCTTCCATCGTGTGTGGTGTCTTGTTCGGTCAGATCCATGCCATTGTTGGCCCATTCCACAGATTCCACAGCGAACCAGTCTAGCCTGGGCCTTCCCTTTGTCGTCGATCGGATGAGTGAGACCTGGCCGGGGCGGCAAGTGCGAGCGAAAGAGGGAAAAACTGGGGGATCGTGCCTGACTAGGAAATGGGCCACGGGCAGCGGGCAGCGAAACGGAACAGAAATGGCGTGGCTGGCAGGGCTGGCAGGGTCTGTCTGTGTCTGCGCAAGCCACACGCGAAACGGCGACCCTTGTCACTGTCACACGGGCCGCCGGCCTTTCCAGATCATCGCACCAGCCACCTTAAGCGGCGACCTGTTGGGCATTGTGCGCTCACGTCTCTGCCCCCACAGTGTCGTCCGTTTTGGACCGACGTCACCTGCAGCATCCCTCAAGTCCCTGCATCCCATTGCACCTTCCTGCTCTGTCTCCATCGACGCGTTCGCGCCTGCATACTCGGCCGTATCGCACAGTGGTTCCCGCCTGTGAGCAAACTCACCGAAGTTCCAGAGGATGGCCTTGGCCTAGACAAGCACCACCTCTCTCGGATGTCCCTTACAGAATGCCAAGACTCTATCGACTGCTTCCTGGTCCCGCAATGCAAACCATCCTATCCTCTTATATGTGCCGTCCAGCTCGCTCGCCGGCGCTAACACGAGACACTTAAGACTCGCCATCTTCGCATCGGCAGCATTTTCTTCGGAGGAAATGGCCAGACTGTGCAGAACCAAGAAGTGGAAGGCGCCTCCTTCCCAAACTGCACCTCCGCCGTGTCCAGCCACGGCCGCGCAGAAATCGTGGTCTCATCGCCGTCGTCAAGCTGAACATGCAGGAGCCGATGGGCTCTTGTCGAATCCCGCGTATAGGAAGCCGTGATGAATGCTCCTCTCAACTTGATAAAGCCGCCCGTCACGCCAACCGTCTTGTCTTCTTCCCTCTTCGTCGAGACGTGCACCTCTAGAACGGTCAGCAACGGCTCGACATCGCCCAGCGCAGGCTTGGCCATCTCAACTGGTCCGTCCACGGACGCCCACGACCATGAGGGTGCCCTGTACGCGCCTGAAGGCTTCGCCTGTGGCCTGGTCACGACCCAGCCGAGGAGGTCCAGGATGCGCGACTGCCACAGGCCGGCGACGTACGTCTCGTTCGTAATCTCTTGGAAGAACTTTGCGATCCCCGAAAAAGCGTACAGCTTGTCTTCGGGATTGGTGAAGTGGCAATGCGAGTAAGCTGTCACAAGATTGCACCACCGGTTGACGGCGTCGAGAGCCATGGCATCCTCGCGACAACAATTGCCGCCCGGGTCTTGTAGCTGCCCGTGACGTTCTGCACCTTCAGGAAGCACCAACAGCTGATCGATGCTCTTCGGCGAGTCATAGAGCGGCACTCCGTTGGGGAAACCTTCACATCTGTGCCCCTCGAGGCACTCCCACAAGACCTGGTCACGGGTGAAGTAGAGTTGCCGCGGTCCCAGAAAGCGTTCTTGAAAGACCCAACCTCTGCTATGGAGTGAGGATGTCAGCAGATTGCGGTCCCAGTAATTGCTGTCAACGCAGTAGAATCTCCCTTCATGACCCGACGTCGACTTCTTCACGATGACACCAGGCCAAATGTCCTGGATAGTCCGGGACCGAAAGAGCCCGCCTTCAGGGCTATCCGAGGCAGAGGCTGCAATGTTGCAGGCGGCGTTGGCATAAACCTGTCTCATCATGGGGGCTTCGGCCTCCCAGTCATCTTGACAATCCTGAATGATGCAGAAGCAGTCGATCCACACGTATCGGACGCCAAAACGCCGGGCAACCACAACCAAGTCTTGAAACGTTTGTGGCAGGTCCGAAATTTTGCTTCCTTTGCGGTATTGGTCAAGAGTAGACAACTGCAAGAGCGCATGTTGAGGATTCGTCCCCCATCGATAGCTGAGGGTTAAATAAGCAGGGGCAGGCCCTCCTCTCAGGTCGGTATCGCTGATCAGAAGCTTCCAATGCGAGGCGTTGCCGGCTCCAACGTCGAGGAGACGTGTTGGGAGCCATCCATCGGTCGATGTGGGAGGATCCTTGCACCGCTCCCGGTGGTGGGATGAACATTCACTGAACCAGGCATAGGCCGTGTCGAGAGTTGTCGGGGAGCCGGTATTGCCCTCAAGCTCAGCGAACACAAAGAGCTCTTCGAACTCGCTGCCTCCCAATGTTCAGAAAGCTTCTGTACGAGGCTCTTCTTACAAGCGTAAACATACCTTGTGAGGGGATCAACCTGAAGCTAACGCTCATGAGCTGCACGCCTCCCTCCGGGTTGGGTCATCGAAGATGACCGAGAACCTGAACCAGGATCCCGCCCCACTGATGGTGCTCTGAAATGTGGCATACTCGAAAGGGCTCCAGGCTTCGGGGTCAAGACGATCCCACGCCTTTCGATGCTCCTCGCTGAGATCAATCAACTTGCGACAGACAAAGCAGTTGTCGGCCGCAGCCTTTCGAAACCGTTCCAAGGACTGGTCAGCGGGCGTTACCCGGCTGTTTGTAAGGCCGTCGCTCTTCCACTGGATCGCTTCCCGGCAGATGGCGCACAGCCGACTCTCTACGGGTGACATTTTGGTGGTCGTAGCAATGGGCGTCGCGTCTACTTGTGTGAGGTGTGTCGTGGTGGTAAGATGGTGAAGAGGGCTATTTCAGCACACTCGATACCCCGCTTCTCACTCGCCCTCCTTGCGATGTCTGTATCGCTCAAACTACCCCATACTGCAGCATCTCAGCTGACGCGTATGTGGAAATTCGCGCCGACTGGATGCCGTCTACGAGCATGAAGCGATTTATTTAGCTTTTAATGAATACCCTCTTTGTAGGTTCGATCTACCCTCAAACTTCCTTTCTCTCGCTCACAAGCCACTCGGAGCATTCATTTTCACCCACTCAACTAACAAGTAATGTCGTGTCTTGAGAGTCCCCGGCCTCCGTCTGACACCCATCTGCAGTATCAGCTTTGTTCTCTTTCCGAACATAATCAGCAATGTTCTTCAGGGACTGAGGTGCGTCAGCTGCGTCCATGAAAACCTCAATCACATTCATGCCCTTTCCGCTCTGGATGCCTAGGTCCTGCATCACAGATTCCAAATCGCCCCATGTCTGGACCCGTCTGGTCCTGACCGGATACAGAAGATCATCTCGAGGAGCTCCGAGAAGACGGGCCTCGAGTTCCTCCACGCTGACGTCGTTGTAGCTT
>NW_003315030.1:432697-435954 GCF_000150825.1 Verticillium alfalfae VaMs.102
GTAGCCAATGGACAGCCAGAGGGAAGAGTGATGAGATCGTGTCCTTTGGGAGGACGAAGCTTGTCCTCCGTAGGAGGCTGTTCCCGTTTCGGTGAGGATGATGTCGCCTGGGCGAACAAGCGGGACACGCGAAGCCAAAAGGTTTCCTGGTCCACCGGCGAACTGGCAGTTGGTGCTGGTAAATTCTTCAACAGGTCCATTGGGAGGTTTCTGATGGGGGGGTACGGAAACGTCTTGATCCCTATGCACGCTTCATATATCTCCACGGTGTACTGTACGAGCAGCTTTGTTGCTGATACCTCGTTCAGTAGGAAAGGATTCGTAGATTCGTCATGTTTCACTGCGTTCTTTTCAAAGATAAGAGTTCCGGACGCATTTGTTCGCGCACTGAATCCAAATGTGCTGACGTCAGAACGGAGCGGCCCAAAGTGAAGTACCAGGTCGCAGCCGTCGACCCAGTCCTGGAGGTCTTGATTTCCCATCGAACCGCAAAACATTCCCTTGTAGCCTGGCAGCGTTTCGTCGACGATGCCCTTGCCGAAGGGTGTCGTCAGTGTCGGGATCTGTGAAATCCGGACCAGCTGGTTAATTTCTTTTCGGATATGGAAGCGGGCAGCAAAGCCGTCGACCAGAATCATGGGCCTCTTTGCCTCGGCGATCATGGAACACAACACTTGGGCTTTGTCAACCCAGAACCCCGCCGAAGTCGTCGAAGTCCAGAGATCGGTCACTGCCATTGGTCTCGGCACCTTGGCAGCGGCCATATCGGACGGCAGCTCAATATAGACCGGCCGGCTCTCGACAAGACAGGCCCGCAGCACCTCGTCAACCGAGCGCGGCGCCGTCGCGGGACAGTCGAGCCTGGCCTGCGCGACGGTGACGGACGCGTACATGTCGGCGAAGACGCGAAAGTTGCCGTCGCCGAGCGAGTGGTGCAGGCACGCGCCGTCCGCCTGCGCGGCCCGCGACGGCGTGCCGACAACGTGCACGACGGGCACCCTCTCGGCGTAGGCGCCGGCGACGGCGTTGAGGGCGGACAATTCGCCGACGCCGAACGAGGTGGCGAGCGCGCCGGCGCCCTTGAGCCGCGCGTAGCCGTCGGCGGCGTAGCCTGCGTTCAGCTCGTTGGCGTTGCCGACCAGTGGAGGCCTGCGCGCTTGACGTGGTCGAGGGATACGAGGTTGTAGTCGCCCGGGACGCCGTGGACGGCGCCCACGCCCATCTGGCGGAGGCGCGTGAAGAGGTATTCGGCGAGGTCGACTGTGTCGTCCATCGTGGAGATCGCGGAGGTGTCGTGATACCTGTGTTGTCGGAAGAAGAGGCAGCAGGTAGTAGTCAAGTTGACTGGTGCTGCCACAAAGTAAGTGACCAGGGAAGATGATCGAGACTTGCATCGTGACGGATCGAAAAGAACAGAAGAGAAGGCAATAAATAGGAGAGAAGGCCACAGATAGATGTGCAATCCATTCACTCACGTTCATGCCGTTTGTCTGCCGACATTCACTGCGTGCTGCTCACTAGGCATATGGAACACGCAGTGAATCAGGGGCACCCAGAAACAGGCAAGAAAGAGTAATAGGCTGTCAAAGACAGAGAGTACAAGTCTGTCATTGTCACGTACATACGAAAACAACTACCATGTAAGTTTACGTCTGAAGATTCGCGATCAGTCGCATGTATCGTTGTGGGTTGCTCAGGAGAGAGTCCAAGCTGGCAGACGATCAAGGGAGCAGCACCGTCAACAGCATCACAATTCGCCAGCTTTTCCACACTCAACTCGCTTGGCATTAGGGTTAAGTATATATCTTTTGGTACAAGATGGAACGCGCAAGCCGCTCCTCATAACTTCCCAGCGCATAGCTCCATCGGCCGCATGTGCCAGGCAGTGTCCTCTCAACATGACACACGTCAACATTGCAGGAACGGCTGGCTAGCTTACGGCTCCGCATCATCAATCACATCCAGGTCGAAATCCCGTATCCTCGGCGACCGCCCGGAGCTCATGCCGTATTCGTCCCTCCCGCTGCCTCCGGACATGACGGCCAGCGAAGAGCGCCCCGCTCCGCCATCGCCATGGTCCCGTCTTCGGCTTCTTGACTGCGGCTCAACGTCGCCGGCCCGGTCATACTGCGACCCCGCGCTCGAGGGACCACCGCCTCCATAACGACTCCCCATCCTGCTCGAAGCCCGGCTCATTCCGCCGTCGCTCTCGCTCGTGATACTCGGAGCTGAGCTGTACCCTCCTGCGTACGACTGCGGCGACCGTCCCATGCCGTGGTGTCCCTTGTCTTGTGTTGCTCGTCCAGGAGGATGCCCCCAGGCCCGGCCGATACCGATAAAATGCCCATTCGCAGTGACCGGGCTCATGTTGTCGGACCCTCCTTCGCTTTCTGCCCCACTGCTCGACGGTGGCCCTCCGTCATCTTCGCCCTTCCACGTACGCGGCACGATCCAGCAGTGCGACAGCTCATGCGCCGCCTCCTCCATGCCCCGAACCTGTGACGTCGACCCGGAGGCGCCCTTCCACGGTGGCACCTTGGCTCCGCGGAGTCGCACCGACAGATGATACGTCACGTCATCGCGGTAACGTACTCCCGGCGCATCGACCGAAATGCTTGCCAGAATCTGGAGGATTCCGTACACGAGCACCCACCGTCCGCGTCTCGCGACAGCAGGATCCACCTCACCCACTGCATCTGTCTTCTCAAACTTGACAAAGCCATCGATCAGATCTGAATGCGTAAACTCCGAGCCGAGAATGTAGATATTTGTCGCCTCTGTGTACGCCAGCTGGACTCGCCTCTCGAGCGCTCCACCCCTCGAAGTAGACGCCGTCGACTTGCGCGAGCTCTTGAACATGGATGACGATCCCTCCCGACCGCCTCCACCGCCGCCAGTCGCCGGGATCGACTCTGGCACGAGTGGGTATGGGTGAGGGATCCTCGGAAAGCGCATTCGGTTGTCGAACTCGACAAGAATGTCCGTCATGGGCAGCTCAGCGTCATCCGCATCAAACCCACGGTTGCCCGACTCGCTGACCATGATCCATTTCCGTCCGGCGCGCGCCTCCGACCCATTCCAGACAATGTCGCGGTTCCCCAGATAGTCGTACAGTGCCCCAAAATCGCGTTGCAGCGCCTGCGTGACGCCCCGTGTGAACCACATGTCTTCGCCGTCCTCTTCTTCCTGCTGCTGCGGCGGCGGCGGCGGCCAGCATCCGTAAATGCGAGTGTAGTGACCAAGCAAAAACTTTTGCA
>NW_003315030.1:436760-440035 GCF_000150825.1 Verticillium alfalfae VaMs.102
CCATTCGGATTCCACAGACTCGGGGACCCTGCGGCAGTTTTTTTCAACGCTGGTAACGGGCCTTTCGCCGCCGATTCAGCGCCCTGATAAGCGGGGGCCATCCGGTGGCGGTGGAAATGGGCGGCCAGCCTTCTGGTTTGGGGGGGGGGGCCATTGCCGCCAAGGGCCCTTCCCCGGGGGCCGGCTGTTCCTTGAGACAGAGGTCTTCCTGCTGCTGCTGCTGTTGTCGTTGCCCCCGGCCCGGGGGCATAAAAGGCCCCCTCTCCGAAAAAAGCCTTGTACAAGCGTGGGTTCCGATTTCGTTGTTGCCCCTGTAGGCCTGTGGTCGCACCGTCGCGACCGAGTTGGGCCGATGCTCGGAAGATTGGTCTACGCTGCCGCGCCTTTCCTCCTTATCCTTCCGCCTGAACGTAAACGTCTTAGCGAGCCCTTTCCTCACGTCGTCGCTCTTCTTATCGAGGATATTTCGAAATCCCGACTTCTCGATGCCAGAAACGTCTTCCGTCTTGAGATTGGGCCTCCTCGGGCCCCGATAGCCGTAGTCATGCTGGTCTCTCCGCTCGGCGCTGGCTCCGCTACCGCCGCTGCTGATGCTCATTGTGCTGACGTTGCGGAAGTCCGAGCCGTGGTCCATGTCCCGCGCCGGCTCTGAGAATTTCAGGAACCGCGCATTGGTCGTGCCGACACCGGTGCCAACAGGAAGGGAATTCCCGGGCATGGGAAAGTCGGAAATGGTGACATCGTCGCGGTCGTGGCTGGCGGCCGACTTGGCTCGACTCCGCGATGCTGACTTGCCGTCCTTCGTGGCCTCCGTGTTGATCTTCTTGCGCACGTGAGCGCTACGTCCAGACATGGTGAGCGAGTTGAAGCCCAGAAGGCACGGATTTCTGGCGGTGACTGCGGTTCGTGACACTCTGGCTGGCAGTCGCAATGAATAAAACGAGCCGAGGCTGGCGCTCGACTTGGGGGAAAGGGGTTCTCCAAGGAACGAATCCCAGTCTTGACCGACGGTCCCGCCTGCCTTTCTTCTTTCCTTTCTTCCTGTTGGCGATGCGACGTGACGAGGGTCGGGGTGGTAGGCGTCTCGCAACAACTTCAAAGGTGCATCCCCGGCGCCCGTTTGGTTGTGGATCTTGTGGCAGCTGCCGCGTGCCGAAGCCAATGGCAGCGTGGCTGTGAAGTGGTCTAGTGCCTGTCCGGCTTACCGTACGGGTGTCTGACCCGTTGTTGCGCCCGCTGTGTTCGGGGGGTTCTGTTTTCGTTCCTTTGACTGGCCGTGAGGGCCGGGGTGCAGGACGAGGGGGAAGCACAGGGCGTCCGTTGTGACTTCAGCGCCTGTCAGCGTCAGCATTGATCTGGGCGATGACACTGAGGCCAGGTCGTCATACTCGTTGGGAGGGAGTGAAGCGGAGGGTGATCGGCTTTTCCATGCCCAACTTACAGCAAAACAGTGAGGGTCCGGGGAGGCGATCCGCAGTGAATTAAGGACGGGTGCTAGTCGATCTTCTGAAGCGGTAAAGCGGCGACAGTGTTGGGGCTCTCGGTTCGCGATGGATCGTCGGGTGCTCAGCGCGCGCCGCTCTTACGTTGTGTTGTATGAGAACGATTGTCGACAGAAACAAAGACAAACTCTGCGCTTATTTCATACAGACAACGTCGGAAAGGAGAAAGGCCAGAGGATCAAGACGGGCAGCCGGCGCCGCTGCGAGTAAGGAGAGGGGGTTCCTTACATACCCCATGACACTGGCCTCGATCGTTATCAGCGCCCGCTTGTCTCGTGCTGTCAGATGCTGCTGTTACTCTCTCTCGCTGTCGCCTCTGCTTTCGACTTCGCCTCTATGGTGCTTGGCACCCTAGCTGCTTCCTTTTCTTCCGCCCGCGCCCACCATTCAGTGACAGCTTCACGAACCCGCACCCATGGCCGGTCTCGAGTCTCCTGCATGGCCCCGCCGCCGATGACACGCCCCACCGTTAGACTTTCTTTGCTTTTTGGGAAGGCAAATTGGGACCACGGGCCCAAGACCGTGGGAGGTTATCGCTACCTGGAGTCTCGGCGTGCCTATCACCAGGGTCGCTCCATGGGGGTGTCCTGTCGTGCTACCCACGGCCGTCGCGCCCCGCGTTGCGAACAAGGGGCTTGAATGGCTCGTCAGAACACGCGAGCGAGGCCAGCCTTGGACCGATTGTGATAGCATCTTCGCACACCGCCGTGCAGCGATGTATGTGGTCGGGCCCAGCTAGAGCAGGTGCGTTATTGCTCTCGAATCACAACGTTGTCTCTTCACCCTGCCCTGGTAAACACAACGAGTCTCCCTGGAGTGTAGGTGCGAACGCCCGCGCAAATCTTTCGATAGTGCTTCGACGCCCAAGTCAAGACCTGTAGCCCCGAGACACATGGCGGCTTCCTCGAGACTGTAATGTCCTTTCCACAGCCGGCATCCATGTACCGATGATGAACCATGTCGTCAGGGAGTGGATGTCATATCACCGATAGTGAACGCCATCACCCGGACTGTCCATACCTCTTTGGTCTGCCTCGCCATGTTTGGGTACCTGGCCGCCGCGCCTAGGGTCACTGACGACCTGCAGCGTCTGCCATCTTACTTCTGCCATAACATCCGTCCCGGCCGGCCGGCGGCCAGTTTGTTTGGTGCAGTTCGCCATTCCCTACGACGGGGGGGGGGAGGCTCGGCAACGGCTTTGTGGCCCAGCTGCTAGTCGGCGCCTCTGTCGTGCTCATGAGCCCTCCGAGGGAGACTATTCCAAAGTTTTCGTGTGCATAACGGTACACAGCCAGCGATAATAAAGATTAATAAAGATGGCCATGGTTGCGCGTGTATGGGAATTATGGTAGGTTTCGTATCCCTGAGGCGCATCATAGTCAATCAGAGATCGATGCAATGCAACGACTTGAGAGATAAGCTGTTGACACAGTCTTGTCACGTAATAATTAAGGGTTTCCGCAGATCCGGACCCTTGTTGCCATGTGCTGCCCATGACCAGGATCTAGGCACGCCATCTCTGTGTCGGCCCACTGTTGTCGGGATTTTGGGGTGCGATTGCTCAATCGCTCGCTCTGGACGCAAAAGCATGACGGATAACAAGAAAGCATTGGTGTCGCACACGATGTGTGTGGAATTATTCTTGTCGGATGGCGAAAGGCTTGATCCCAAAACGTGGTCTCGGAAGGAGGTGGTGCTTGATGGAGGAGGACAAAAACATACTGGAATTCGTGTGGCATGCCTCGTACTGGAATCGAATCAGTGGATCTCATC
>NW_003315030.1:440436-444003 GCF_000150825.1 Verticillium alfalfae VaMs.102
AAGTCTGCATTTGTCTGAGTTGAAGAAACCTCGGTGCTTGACGCAATCCGATGCATTGATGCAGCAAACACCAGGTACTGTCAATAGAGCTGTAAATGCTGTCATTGGTCACTGAAACGCTGCCACAGCCGTTCTTGGCATATCAAGAAGCATCTGAGATGCTTGGTAGTCGACCTGTCGAGCAGAGCTATCGTGCGAATCGCCGTGAAGGCATGTCAAGAGCTAATCCTCCGGCACTGCGCTTCGGGGGGCACGGCGGATGGCGCTTGCGGGACCGTACCGGCCTAGTGCCCACGCGAGCTCAATCGCGGGCTTTACGACCTTCGAGTGAAGAAACGGACAACCCGGTGTTTCCTGTCATTTTCTTCGTCGGGGTTCGGAAGCCTGCCGGATCCATGATGGCAGTGGTCAAGCCGGATGACCGGGACATCGGCCAAGAAGTGACGCGTAAGGCCGCTGGAGGATCACGACCCCTACGGGCTTAGCATCGACAGCATGTGCAGCCAGTTTGGCAGGGCTCGTAGGGTTCAACGACCATGGGCGGTGCCCTTCACGTCATCCCACCCAATCCTCGGCGCTGGGCTTCGCTGGGCTTCGTTGGGCCAAGAGGTCGTTCGTGAATATGTGGAGGGACACCCAAGATTGATCGATGTGGGCTGAGGAAGCGTGCCGAGGGCCGCTGCCGAGTTTGAATACTGTTGTGTTCCAACCCGCGGGTGCCGTCTCTTTACACCAAGGGAGCGAGAATAAGACACGAGCCACAGGAGTCCGACTCGACTGCTTCATTCTTTTGCACGCGTTGCAGCGAAAAAAAGGGACGATACCGAGCTCGGGGCGGCAGGCACGCAATCCACAGGGCCGCGCCTCTTGCCCATTCTTGCCTCGTTAAGGACTCAAGGGAGGCAGCGACGATGCGAGGCAAAAATGGGTGCTGCTTTCCGTCATTCAGTCCTACCTCCTTTGCCCCCCCACCGCCGGGCCCAGTGTGGCTGATGATTAGCGCTCTCACAGGGGAGTGCTGCTGCTGTTGCTGATTGGACCGAGGCGCGGGTGGGCTGCGTATGAGGTCATCGGCCAGCTTGGAGTCACTACCCTTTTTTTTCTTCGGGAGCCGTGGGCCCACGTCATTCTCGTCGTTCCAGGCCACCATAGTAGGTGCTAAGGTTGCGATGGCAGGGCTGGCGTGCACTGCGATTGTAGGGGCGAGGGCGATTCAATCGAGTGACTTACGACATGGGCGAGCCAAGTTGGATCGTGGTTGGCCGACGCGTACGCATTGAAAGGGCGACGGCCAGTTGGCAGTGGGCAGTGGGCAGTGGGCAGTGGGCAGTGGGCATCGGCATCGGCACCTGACGCCCGGGAAAGGGCAGGATGCGCAGGCAGGACCTTGACCCTGACTCCGGCTGTGACGCGGCTTGGGGCAATCTCGTCAGGGCCTGCGACACTACTTAATTCCACGGGCCCGACAGCTGCGTCCAGCTCCGCATTCCCAGGCTCGACTTTTCTCATTCTAATCGTGACAAACTTTGACGATTCTAATTATACCTACATACAACAGACAACAACGCGTCTCGCATCTTGACCCTCTTGGCCCTTGGGTGCACCTGCTCCTTCTACGTCTATCTTGAGAGCGCGACGCCCACTCGAGCGACCATCACGACCGGCCTCTTTCGATCATACGACTCAAAACGCACACTCGTCCTCAAGAACCCTGCATCGCCGACGGCCACCCGCATTATACCCACAAAACACGACCCCGACGTCTCCTCCACCATGGTTTCCCTCGGCCTAGTGACGATCGCTCAGATCGTAGCAGTTGTATTCTGCATCATCGAGCTTGGTCTGTCCGGCTTTGGTACGTTTGCTTCTCTGCCCTCTCCAACGCGCTGCTCTGGTTTCTCGAGCTGACTTGGGGCTTCTCGCAGTCGCCAGCGCCTACTGGTGGCACTCGCCCGACATTGTCAACTTTATCATCTTCTGCAGCGTTTGGTCGCTGCTCGTGCTGGCCTACCTCATCCTGACGCCCATGTTCATGGAGCGCCTCTTCCACCAGCTTGTCTCGCTCGGCCTCCTCGCCGTGACGACGATTTTCTGGTTCGCCGGCTCCATCGCACTCGCGACGTGGACGGGAACGCCCAAGTGCGACAACTCGTGGTGCAGCTCGGCTCAGGCGGCCGTCGCGTTCGCCTTCTTCATCTGGGCTATCTTCACGGGCCTGCTGGTGCTTGACATTATGACAGTGATGCGCTCGCGCGGCCACTCGACCTCGCACGCCAAGGCTGGCCACGGCAACGGCGCCACCTACCCCGGTGTCTGAGCGCTCTGCGCGCGTCACCCAGTGCCTGAGCACCTACAAAACAAACGCGGCAAACGACGGCAAATAAACGAGTGCCGGATTGCGGATGATGGCTGGAGAGATACCCCCTTATTTTATTGCTTGACTTTACGACTGATGCAGGACTGGATATTCCCCGGAGCAAGGTTGTCTGCTTCTTTCCTTTTCATTTCGTTCTGGCGCAGGATGGGGGTTGACAAAGGAGTTGCGGGGGTGGCTGACAGGCTTTTGCATTGCCACTACCACTACCATAAACACATGTCTGCGACTGCGATCCGATGGATACCTTGCAAGTGCGACTTTTGATGATCATAACGATGGGCAGTTGCGTAGGTAGGCAGGGTGATGGAGGTAGGTAGTTTGAAATGACAGATCCCCCGTACCAATTCTGATGCCACCCCTTGTCCTGCCCTTTCCATGTTCAACCCAGCCTCTCTTCGTTGTTGTCGCCTCCTCTTCGGCGATGTTCCCTGTTCTACCTTGACAGGCAGATAATGTGCATCGTGGTCGGCGCCTCGAGGCACCAAGGCACCACCTGACGAGCCGGTGCCTTGTACTGGCCAAGAGTCCGGCCAGTCACGTCAAGGGCGCAACCTCAAGGACGTCAGTGAAGCCCCATGACAGCGAATGACAGCGCCAGGCGGCCGCACGCTGTCCCCGCGCCGTCTGCACTAGCACCCCTGCCGATCTGTCGGTCAACCCGTGTCGTCCCAAGCCTCCCCGTCCGAGCAAGCAAGGCATGGGCAAGGTAATGTTACGCTTGCGCTCACGTTCAAGCGCAAGCGCAAGCTCAAGCTCAAGCTCAAGCTCAAGCTTAGGCTCACAAACTCACGCGTAGCGATCAGCGAGGAGCTCGACTTTGCAGGGCGCAGACCCTCCCTGCGCCGAGGTCACCTGGCAACGAAGACAGACACTGGGCAGCCCTGACACACAAGATTAGAATGAGTTATCCTGCCTGTTCGGTGCCGCCGCCGACGACTGCCGCCGTCCCGCTCTCGTCCAAGGCTACCAGACCCCAGACATTTCGTTTCCCGCTTCTTGTCGTAACCCTCTCCAGCCCGGCCGATACCCCTCACACACCTCCCAGGATGTCCAAGGTTCTACAAGGTCATGCCAACCCCACGTGCCAACGCAAAGCATTCTCTACGGCCTTGGAGACCGCTCTTCTCTCCGGGCCTCTCCTCAGACATGGCATGACGCCGTCTTCTGCAGAACCACCTCGAGAAGACACG
>NW_003315030.1:444103-444924 GCF_000150825.1 Verticillium alfalfae VaMs.102
TGGGATCTTGGGTGTGCCTCCCACGCACGTTGCGAGGCTTCAGCGGACCTGATTTTCCCATCCTGGCCCAGTAACCCTTGTCTGCCTTCTCCAGACCAAGCTTGCTCGCTCAGCCCGAACCCCTGTCCGCATCTGAACTCGGAAGTCATTGGTGACGATCGCTGTTCCTACCCACCACGTTTTTCCCCCCCCCTACCTATCGTATAATGACGGCGGTGCAGTGTGTGGGCGGTCCCCGAGCTTGCGATTCGACCGGCGCGCCGGTCACCAAGGTACCCTGCCTTACTCGAGTCTTGCCTGCGTGTGTTGTGCTCGCAGCATAAGATGTTGAGCTCACCCGCCTCTCCGTTGCCCGTCCCTCGGGACTTGTAGTTTGACGGTAGCTTTTTCCCGCCTCCTTCCGCGTAGCTCCTCCTCCACCGCTTCCTCCTGCTCTTGCTCCTGCTCTTGCTCTAGGGACAGATTCTCTGATCAGTCATCAAGTCAATTGAGCCAGTTGACTCTTTATTGAAGTCAATCCACCCCTTGACAGCTTGTCGTCAAGATGCTCGTCAACTCCATCCTCGTCACAGGTCTTGTGGCCGCCACCCAGGTGGCTGCCTCGCCGTGCAAGCCGCCTCCCAAGTACAAGCCCATTGAAAGCATCCAGCTTGGTCCTCGCCCCTACTGGCTCGTCGACGATATGAACGACAGCCCCGTGAAGAAGCAGCTCGAGGAGTGCAAGGACATCAAGGAGTTCAAGCCCTCTGCTTGGAGCATTGCCCACCGTGGTATGTCAGGACGCATTGGGAGCGATGTGTCCAAAGAAGAAGAAAACGAAT
>NW_003315030.1:446113-448078 GCF_000150825.1 Verticillium alfalfae VaMs.102
TCATTTGGGACGAAGACGTGGTGGGAAGTACATAGCACATGATACCAAACAATCAGTAAAAAGAGAATATGCTCAACCTCAAGCTGGTTTCCATGCTTCTACTCATCGTCATTCAGCATCGCGCTTATGCGCGCCGTCTGCCGGCTCGTCACAACTCACCGTGAAACTGCGCTTCCCTTCGCGAGTGCCGGAGCCCCTCGTTGACGGCGTCGAGATGTTCGAACGCAGGCGCATCTTCCCCAAGCCCCCACGCAAACACGCCGCCGAGACGCCGCTGGTCGACAATCAGCGGGAACTTGCGCAGGATGGCGTCCCGATCATCAAAGGTCCACCAGCGAGCCTCGCCCTCGTCCCAGTAGTAGTACCCGCCGTCCTTCTCATCGTATTTGCCCTCGCTCTTCGCTCTCTCGAAAGACGAGGCCTCGCCCTCCGGAATGGGATCATGCCAGCTGAACCCGCCGGTTCGGCCGAGGTCAGCGCCCGTCTCCGGATCCTCGAGTAGCAGCGTGGGGCATCCAACCGTGTTCTCAGGGTCCGGACACGGCGTTGTCTTGAACCATTTCACGTAGAAGGCGAATCCCAGGTTGAGCTTTTCGGCCGGCGCACCGCGGGCAATGTATGCGTCAATGGCGGCCAACGACAGCCTGACTCCAGTGTGGTGTTTCGTAATGGTGTCTCGGCGGTTCATCAGGTCATACGTCATGACGTTGATAAAGTCCAGCAGCTCCGCGATGCGGGGTGTCGTCGTGGGTGTGAAGGCCATGAGGTCACGCTCGAGTCCCGGTACGGCCGCAGAGATGAGCTGCTGTGTGCCGAGGGCGCTGCGAAGTTCTTCCAGCAGGAGAGGGAAGGCTTCGATCTGCCATTCCTTCTCCGAGTTGGGCACCTGCTTGTAGTCTTCGCCGTTGCCGCTGCCGACTGTCAGTATAAGGCATGATGGAACACATTCAGCTCCGAGGACAGACCCTGGATACTCCCAATCAACATCGACGCCTGTGAAGTGTTAGCCGAGCGCGTCATGTATTTCCATGAAGAACTCAGGAACCCCACCGTCTGCACCGGTTGCCTCAACCATGGCAGCCACGTTGCGAGCCCAGCGCTTCCTGGACCGCTCATCAATCGCCGCCTCTTCAAAGCCGGCCGTGTCACCCCACCCGCCTATGGCGACCATGATCTTGGTGCCTGGGAGGAACTGAGACCGTGCCTTGTCGACAGTAGTAAAGAGCGGCCACTCGCTTGGTACGTCTTCGGCATTGAAGACTTCAGAGCGCATAAAGGCCAATGCAACATGCGTGACTTCAGTCAGCAGATCCTTGCTGGGGACGACATCGTGTTGACTGAGCGGTAGAAGTGAGCACATAATTTCAACGAAATCAAGCCATGTCTAGTTGACAGGTGTGACACATACCCAGTCAAATACATGATGCAGCGCTCTGGCGAATGGGATGTGCTAGCTGCAGCCATGATGAACAGCTGAAGACCTACGAGGATGAGTCGCAATGGGCCCATTGTGTTGTGTCGATGTAAGTTGATTCGAATATTTTGGTTTGAAAACAAGAGGAACATACGAAGTGTACCGCCGATGTAAGAGCTTCACGTTTTCAGGCTTCCCACCTTCTTTCGACGGCGGCAGCCACCCGTTCGTCGTAAGGGTCTGGACCCCGCATCGTCACTGCCGTCATTGCTACTACCTGCCTTCCGTAGCGTGGCGGCCGCTGCGGGGTAGCGCCAGACCGTTCGGTGTCGGGTTCGGCCAAGCCACCCTTCCGGTGCTGTGGCCGGTGAGAAAGCGGGTCGATTGCTTATCTTATCCACACCGAAATTTGTTCAACCGATCCGAAGCTTGTACTCTTAAAAAGTTCCCATCCTTCCATCTCATTGGGAAGGCCACCCCCCCTGAAGGGGGGGTTCCAGCAAAATCCTCCCTCCTCGGATTCAAACCACTTTAAGTGGGGGCCCCCCCCT
>NW_003315030.1:451737-454823 GCF_000150825.1 Verticillium alfalfae VaMs.102
CACCGATCTGCGACCTTGCTATGCATCCTGCAACTCGCATTCTGTCGTCCTCAAAACAAGCCTGAGACCTCGATGGCCAAGCTCTCGAGTTTGAGCACCTCCGACGCTCTGGGTGTGATCCTTCTGCACCGTCTTCGCCGGTTGCCGAACTGCGAGCTGGTCGGAGTCTTCCATGTCTTGCTTCAGAGAATCTGCATCCTGCACGTTGCCACGCCGCAAGCAAAACAATTTCTGCCCCGTCCCGCGGGGCCTCACCCCGCGATACACACGTTCCGGAAGTCTGACTTGTTGACCTGCTGACGCTCTGACATGCTGCCCCAAGGCGCTATGCACGCGATGTTTCTGGCCCCGCCGGGCAGTCAACGTCGAAGCGGGCTAACCCCCCAGCTTCGATTATCCGCCAAGCATGCCGAGTCGCCCTTTTCGACGATGATGGGGCGTCTTCGACCCGCGCTACTGGCCCGGTCTGGGCAACCTGGGGCCCGTTGCGGCCACTCAGGCGAGCCGGCCACACCTTATCTTTCGTGCCGACAGATAGCGGCGCAAGCTAATTGCTCGAGGCCGTGTCTCGATCATCTAAGAGTGACAGTCATGGCGCCCCAGTCACTCCAGTGATAGACCGGATCGCGCAGTAGCCCAGTTTTCGTCTCTTGTTACTCGCAAGATTTACATATATATCTGGATCCGGGATCGTCATCTTCACGGTCGGCTCCTCCAACCAGCACCTTGTTTTCTGTTTTCTGTGACACGCTGCCGGGACATAAATCGTCACTGTACCCGCCGAGTCATACCCGCATCGCTTCTCTGGATAAGACATCCCACCAGAGACATTTCCGGAGCCCTCACGCGTGCCCAGGAAAACCCACTTGCAGCCCTACGCTGTATTTGGTCTTGACATCAACTCTGGTTCTTTGTTCTTCGCTATCCAGCTCAGCAAACCTTTTTGTTCATCGACTACAGAGTGGCCGAAAGGAATACCAACATCAAAATGGACGAAGACCAGGGTCCCGCCCAGATCGTTCCGGGCACCACGCCCAAGAAAACCATTGGCGACCGCGTCCGTGGCGCAAAGCGAGCCTTCTTCACCAAGGATGGCCTGATCGGCACATACGATTATGCCTTCCTCTTCCGACCTAACCTCCCCTTCATGCGCAAGAGCCGCCAGAACTCGCCCTTTTTCGGCCTCAACGACCAAATGCCCACCCTCCTCGCCCTGCTTCTCGGTTTTCAGCACGCCCTGGGTATGCTGGCGGGCGTCATCACACCTCCGATCCTCATGAGCGGTGCCGCCGGCGCAAACTTGACCACAAGCCAGCAGCAGTACCTCGTCTCCACTGCTCTGATCGTGTCTGGCTTCTTGTCCATGATTCAGATCACGAGGTTTCACATTTACAAGACCAAGTGAGTTCCGCTACTGTCTCAAAACAAGACACACCACGTGCTGACAGCATGAAGCTACTATATTGGTACTGGTCTCCTCTCCGTGGCCGGTATCTCCTTCTCCATCATCCCCGTTGCGCAGGGAGCTCTGAGTCAGATGTACGCAAACGGATTTTGCCCGTCAGACTCCGACGGCAACAGGCTGCCATGCCCCGAAGGCTACGGCGCCATTCTTGGCACTTCGGCCATCACGTCCCTGACCATTGTCTTGATCTCTTTCCTGCCGCCTAAGATCATGCTCAAGATCTTCCCTCCCATCGTCACGGGTCCGACTGTCCTGCTCATCGGCGTCAAGCTCATCGAGAGCGGTTTCAAGAACTGGATGGGCGGCTCTGGGCCTTGTGCTAGCCCCTCGACTGCTGTCGGCTTCTTCGCGAGCTGCCCCAACATTGCTGCACCTCATGCTCTTCCTTGGGGCTCGCCCGAGTACTTTGGCCTAGGTCTGTCCGTTTTCGTGGCCATTATTGCTGCGGAGAGGTTCGGTTCCCCGATTATGAAGTCGTGCGCAGTCATCATTGGCCTCCTTGTCGGTTGTATTATCGCTGCCGCCGCCGGCTACTTTGACCGCTCTGGCATCGATGCCGCTCCTGCCGTGTCCTTCGTCTGGGTCAAGACTTTCCCGCTATCGCTCTACGGACCTCTCGTTCTACCGCTCATTGCAGTCTACATCATCTGGTGAGTTCTTTCTCTGACATTCTTCTTCTTCTTGACCTTTTTTGCTGACTGGTTCAGCGCCACCGAAGCCATTGGCGATATCACGGCTACCTGCGATGTGTCCCGCCTTGAGGTCGAGGGCCACACATACGAGTCCCGTATCCAGGGTGGCGTTCTCGCTGACGGCATCAACGGCATGCTCGCCGCCCTGATGACCATCACGCCAGTCACGACCTTTGCCCAGAACAACGGCATCATCGCCCTGACGCGCTGCGCCAACCGCTCGGCCGGCTACTGCTGCTGCTTTTTCCTCATCATCATGGGCATCTTCTCCAAGTTTGCGGCTTCGTGATCGCCATTCCCTCGTCTGTTCTTGGCGGCATGACGACCTTCCTCTTCGCTGCCGTCGCCGTGTCTGGTATGGCCATCATCAACAAGGGCGTCATTTTCAATCGTCGCAGCCGTTTCATCCTCACCGCAGGTTTCGTCTTCGGCTACGGCGGGTATCCTCCTGACGGGCTACTTTAACGGCGTTCTCAAATATGACGGCGACAACAAGGGCCTGCGTGGCTTCCTCGATGCCATTGAGCTCATCATGAACACTGGCTTTGCGGTCACCACCGTCATCACCATGGTGCTCAACCTGACGCTTCCCGAGGAGATGGATGACGCAGATGCCGCTGAGGTCGCGTCCGTCAATGATCGGGCCATCTTGCAGGGCGACGATAGCGCGAGGACCACTTTCGGAGGGACGCGCAGGCTGTTACGCAGGAGGGCATCAAGGGGGAGGAGAAGTTGCATTGAGTGTGTGGTATTTACTTGTTTCTGCGATGATATCCAATTGTTTAAAAAGCGGTGGAACTATAGCTGTCGGTTGTATGAATTGATCAGTCTCTTAGTCGTTGCTTTGCATTTGTTGTGTCGTCGATCTCTTTGTATAAGGAAGTGCTCGGCACGCCTGACGATGCTCTGTCACAATCTGAAGCGCGATA
>NW_003315030.1:455822-467662 GCF_000150825.1 Verticillium alfalfae VaMs.102
TTTAAGATGAAAATTCTTGCTGGCGCAACGGGGCAGGCCTTGGGGGCACATGGGTAAACATGGGGGGTAAGGCGGTTCCTGTGGCCAGGAACCCCCCCCGTCGGCGTCCTCGGGTGCCTGTTCCAAGCTGGTCTTTTGGTCTTTCCCCGCCGGCAATCCTTGAAACCGCTCTTTCGGCCCGTCCCGCTCGTTCCCCCCAGAGAAATGTTTGTTTCCCAAAAGCGGTAGTTTTTCGAGGCTTTTAGTGCCGAGTGGTTGAACCCCTCCGATCGTCCCCGTCCTCGAGCCCCGACAGCATACACGGGGGCTTCGGGTAAAAGTCGAGCACCGTCTCGTTTCTTATTGGCGTTGTAAACGGCCTCGAACGACGTGTACCAGTGTCGCTTCGTCGTAGTGGAACGTCGGCGCAAGCTGGTAGCCGTTGCGGATCATCGAGTCGGTCATCCACTGTGAGTACGGAATTTCCGGGGACCGCGCAGCCGCCGCTGCCGTGGCGAGGAAGGCTAGCGTGCAGGCTTTCATGGTTCGCCTTCTGCTCTACCCGTCCAATTCCTTGTTCGTTTTCGTGCGGTCAAGGAAAGACTCAGGCCGGAGACGCAAGATACCTTTATGTACGACGTCTGGATCTCGGGCATTGCCTTCTCTCTCGGTCTGAACTTGCCCGGCAGCAAGAGCACGCTTTGACTTGAGAATGTTTTGCTCCATTGCCTTCCTTGAAGAAACCGTTACATGTGCTCTTCTACACAGAACATGCCGAAAGTGGCAGCTCCTTGCCAAGGATGCGACCCCGCAAGTTCCACCGAGTTGTGGAAAAACATACTCCGGCCCCAGATCAGCGTCGCGCATCATTTATAGACGTGGGGTTCCGGCCGAACATCACCGTCCTGTCGGCGGGGGGAGGGGGGCTTTTTTGCGGAGGCCGAAAGAACGAGGAGGCCTGTACAACTGGTGCAGCGGAACGGAAGGACGCCCCTGTAAGGATTAGCCTGAAGGCCTCCCTAGCTACATGAGTGAAGGATTCACGAGTTGCAGCATCTCTCGAGACCGTGAGAGGTGCGCTTAGAGGGATGACCAGTACCGTGCCATCTATCATGAGAAAGCACCAGATCAGACAGTCTTGGCCAAAAGATAGATGTCAAGGCCAGTGCCTCATATACTGTAACACCGACACACACATGCACTGGACATAGAAATGGACACGTTCTCATCTTAAAGTTACTTTGGGTATTCTAACAACTCGCCCACACTCTTGAGCTTATCTCTCCTCAGAAAGGGACCTGGCTACTCAAAGTTCCATTGACGACATGCTGTTGAGACTCATACCGCGCCGCGTGGTACTGATTCGCCCGCTGTCTATACCACTCCTGAACTTCACCCAGAAACCCCTTGTGTCCTTGTTTGAGACACCTGTTGAGCTCTGCTTCTGTCCGAGTACTGCATCTGCACTGCGCGGGCGTCCCACCAAATACCGCCCTTGATGCTGCGTCGGGGAATCTGTCGTATGCCAGTCGGTTACTCGTTCACAAAGACGAGGGATCAGAAAGGGAAAAAAGGAAGCAGTACGTACTTTATGCTGAGTCGCCTCAGATTCCTCCATATCGCCTCGTCGTAGCCCCTTTCCTCCCGCCTCCCAAGCGCAAGTTTTGCGACATTCCAGTCAGCCTCGCCGTTGGTGCTCTCAAATCGACGCGCTTCCAAGTCCACGCGCCCCTCCCTCTTCTCGAGGGCCGCGATAGTGCACGCGGCACCGTCACGACCGGCACGTCCGCAGTGACAGCGCGCTGGGTTGATCACGGCGTTTTCATCGTCCAATGGTAAAGCAACGAAAGACCGCTTGCCGGTTTGCGGGTTTTCGGTGAACAGGACCAGCAGAGGCTTGGGTGGCCTGCGATGGAGCGTGCCTCCGGTGGTGCGCCCGGCAATGGAAACAGTGACAGTGTGCGCATCACTGCCACTTGAGCTCGTGTTGGACTGCGCTGTCACTGAAGCGTTGCTCGACATGCTAAACGTCCGGCTGTGCACCGTTGATATACTTGAATCGCGAGCTGGAGAGCGGCCGAGAGGCGGCGACTGGGCATAGGACCAGCCGGGAGGGAAGGCATTGGACGCCGGTGGACTCCCAGCAAACGGCGAGAGCGTCACGCTGGGTTGCCTCTGAGGGGGGGGACTCCCATAGGCTGCTGATCCTGAGGCGACGGGTCGACGTGGGATGTTGATAGGGTGGCGCGGAGATGCACTAGGAGGGTTCCGCTGGACGCCAGGGTTCGGCGAGGGCGGCGAGCGCATCGTGCTGACGCGTGATGCACCGCCGAAAGGATCCGGTGTTGTAAAAATGCTGTCGACATTGTTTGGAGAAAAAGGCAAAGTACCGCTCATGGGTGATGCAACGAGGGTCGAAGATCGTGACGGGGCTTCAGTGGGCGCTGATGTGGATGCATCAGCTGCCACGTCAGCGCCAGTAACAAGTCTACCATCCAGCTGCTTCGGAATCCAGAGTTGAATGCAAGCCTTCTCAACAATGGGGTCCCTCCTTCCAGATATGATGAAGCTCACCAAAGCGTTGAACCTTTGGAGTGTCAGCAGAGAGATATCGTTTGGGGCGCATGCGGCGTCTTAAGACATACTGAACGTGCGATGCCCACGTTTTGAATCCCGTCACAGCCTGTTGGAATTTGAGGATGTCTTTGAGGTTCTGGAATGCCAATCTGGCAATTCTTTCATCTCGTCGTAGGATGACATCCATGCCCCCTATTGGAGAGGGCACAGCATACAGCGGGTTGATGGTGACAGTTGAGATGTCAAAATCAATCGTTTCGGCTGGAGAATAGAGCACGTTAGCAATGCTGCGTATCATAAACGAGTCGTGTAGATATCGAGAACATACCCTGGCGGCGCGCTCGTCCTGCAACAGGCTGCTCGACGCCTGTTAGGTTAACCCGAAATCGCCTGTTATCTGCTCCCATTCGCCGCAGCAGCTGGAGGTTGCGCTGCACGTTGTTGGCTGTCCCGTTCAGAGGCCTGGGAAAATAAGTTCTTGTGTTGTCGCATTGCAGAATGCGGGGTAGACGTACACCTCTAAGACTTCTTCCATAAGTTCGTCCCGCGTCACAACGTCGATCAGCTGCGGCAGCTCTTTTTCAGGCCAAATTTCGAGCATATCTCTTGTCAGGCTCATGACATCTGGCGCCACAAGTTCTTGCCTCGGCTCGAAACGCTCGCAT
Organism: Verticillium alfalfae VaMs.102; assembly: GCF_000150825.1. Classification (NCBI taxonomy): domain Eukaryota; kingdom Fungi; phylum Ascomycota; class Sordariomycetes; order Glomerellales; family Plectosphaerellaceae; genus Verticillium; species Verticillium alfalfae. The sequence goes on from NW_003315030.1 coordinate 459,044, forward strand.
TGGGACGAAAGGTCCTGCATCTGATGTCAGCATGTGTCTGAAGTGTATCACCTTTGACAACTGACATCTTCCAGTTGTTTGACGTATGACGGCCAATGCGACTCGGGAGCAGGCTGCTTCAACTTGGGCGATTCTCGGATTCGCTGCATTAACCAGACACATTTAAGGAGGTTGATGTACTGCTCGGGGCGCGGTACCCTGTTCTCGACTAACATGCCAGAAACGAAGTCGCGCGTCGAGTTGCCATAGTGTAGAACAAAAGCGTCCGCCATTTCCTCAAGATCCAGATTCATGTCGTCTTCATACTCAAGCTTCTCTTGCATGGCCGCTCGCCTAAAGGCTTCGCTCACGCGTGGTGGAATCTCAAGCATGTGAATATCGCGGACTTCTTGTTGGGCGAGCGCCTGCTCCATGTTGGGGACAAGAATACCGATAAGGCGACGTAGATCAACGTGTACAGCTTGGATCCTGTCTGCTAAGTCCTGATGAACTCGGCAAAGAAGGTCACTGTGAAGTCGTCAGTTCCTTCAGAAGGTTATGTGCCTACGGCCTTGACTTACATCTCAAAAGGCTTCAGAACCAGGAGAACTTTGGAGTTGTGAAGCAGCAGCCTCTGACGCAGGCGATCGGCATTCGGCTGTACAAGAACATTCCACTCAATGTTCCGCACAGGACCGCCGCTGAGACGGTTCCGAGTGTTCGTTTCGACCAACTCGTAACATTCTTGCAGCGTTTATCCGGTAGTCACCCGATGATCTCAAGGAGTGATGCCTCGTCCCATCTGACAGGCGTATTGTAGGCGCCCTGCTCGCGAAGTGACTGATTTGCTTGAGCAAGGACTCGACTCAGGATGTTGAGGTTCTCAGCCAGGCCTTTGACATCTCTGCCAAACTCAAAGTATTGTCTTGCTGGTCAGGGGTCAGCATTTGCCCTGATAACTTATGCCATTGCGCGTTGACTTGGTAGAGTGGAGAACATCTCGGGGCTAACAGTGAGGGTAGGGATGTGACTACTAAGTTGGCCGCGGGCAAGGCACTGCGCGGGGTACTCGAAATACCGAGATAGCGCAAAGTCGCATTCTGCCGGGATGCATAGCACAAAGGCAACTTACTTGCGTTATGTTCGTCTTGCCAGCCGTACTGGTAAACCTGCCAGGCAAGTCTTCCAAAGTTGATCAAGTCGCCTGCTTGAACGAGACCAGCCATGAAGAGGTGTTGGGCTCCTTTAAGGAGCGACCATGCAGATGGTGTCGTTGGTGATACCAAGGGGATTTCCAGTCGTGTCAGATGCGGCAAGCAAAACGGAGATCAGGAAGGAAAGACCAGGCACAAGAGAGAGAACGAGAGAGGGTGGAGGGCTGGTTGTGATTTTCAAGGGAAATGCTTGAACGTGGAGATGTCACACGCGCATACGGGGCGTCGTCATTCTCCCGATCAGCACGATGCGGGTAGGGGTCTATCGGTCTCCAGGGCAGCACTCAGCTGGACTTTGCACGTAGCACAAGGAAAGATGGACGAGGAAAGGCAACGACCAGACCAGGTGTTCGTTCGATCTGCTGGCAGCGCAGGACTACCAGCCCGTTGGAAGTGAAGCCGGACAGGTCCGTCAAGGAGACCTTGTGGCTGAGTCGAATAGCCGCGTGCGCCGTTTTCGAAGATGGATGCGAGGCTTAGTCTGTAGGGTCGGTGTGTTTCTCGGCCGGAGGCATGCGACGAGGAGGGAGAGGGTGACAGAGAGAAAGGATGGGGGCCACGCCAGAATGAGGCGAGCCGTCCCTGAGTGCTGGGCGATGCAGGGAGACCACTATCATGTATTCACCCCAGTCCGGGGGGACGCCGGCCCAGAGGTTCCGTTGGGGGCTGTTTGAACAGATATGCGGGCTGGAATCCTGGCAAAACCACGCAAAGTGGCTACCTAGATAAGTAGCTCATGTAGATGGGAGGCACCTGAGACCAGAGTCCCGGGTCCTGTTGTAGTAGTTGCCTGAAACCTGACTCTGTTCCTGGCCGATGAATATCGGTGGGGACCCTGTACGACATGGTGCGGTGATACAACCCGCGCCTGGGAAACAGACCATGGCAAGTGACGTGTCATGAATGAGTGTGCCAACAACTCTGGCACATCTGGGTAGGTCTGGGGAAGAGGGGCATGAGGGAGGCTTAGATGCTGTGAAGCCAAGGTAAGGTCAGAGACAAGAGGGGAGACACGAGACATCTGACGAACAGCGGGCGGGTTGCACATGTCCCGCCCGCAGCTTGTTCCAGCGATAAGGCGAGCGAGCAGGTGCCATGCCAGGGTCTCTGCAAAGACGAGGCAAAGCAGGAGCACCCCACTACCTACTGTACCTCTTTACCTTGGTAACAGCGCAGCAGGTGTCAAAGTGGTAATAAGGCAGGCAAGAGCCAGGGAGACAGTCTGGGTCCTCGCTTCCCAGCACGGCAGACGACCAATAGATGCGGCAGACACAAGCAGCGGCCATTCCCCTTTCGTCCTTAGCGGTTCGTGATGGTAGCGCCTCCCCTGGGAAACTTAAGCTTCGCATTGGCCCGCCAGTGGAGGTTCGTCTATCCGTTGTGGCAGTGATCTGAAAGCTGAACAGCTTGTCCTCGTCCTTCTCTCCATAGCTCCATGCATTAGGCACACCGAGAGCCTCTTCTGGCGGTCAGGCATACCACCGCCCCCTCAAGCCTCCCGTGACAGCAACTCCCGCTATCGTTTCGGACATCGCCTGCATCAACCAGTCTGCCTTCCGTTCGTCGCCTATTCGCTCAACCCCTCGACGATCACCTCGTCGGCAAGACGCCATCTCCCTGATCAGGCTTGGCTTCATCGGATGGCACCACGGCGCAATGTTCAAGGGCAGTCCTGCTCCCCAATGCCATGCAGCACCCAGCGAGGCATACTCGACAGCGAGGCTGTGGCTCCTGTGGCGGCATGTCCTGCCTCCCGTCTTGCTTCTCCTGGATTGGTTCGGCTTGGCCTGCCTTGCATTCGACTCATAATTTTGTCTTGTGACCACCATGTGGCAGCCCCCAGTCACCCTCTGGAAGCTGGATGTTCGGCACGATTACTGGCCGTCTGCATATAGCACAATGTCAAGGCGTTCCACCAGCGAGCGCGGCCTGAGCCATGCCCGTCAACCGACGTGATTTACATAGAGATTGCTGCCCACAGAGCCTCGCACTACGAGACGCGCCTCGTTTCTCTGTTCATCATCTGCGCGCTCCTCTTCGGGCTCTGACGTTCCATACTCTGGCCTCTCCCTCTAGCCTTTCCATGAGAGACTGGCCCATCGCCACACACACGCCGCCCACTCCTTGACTGGCAGGCCCATCTGCTCTGCCTCGTCTCCGTCATGGATGACTTCCCCAGCTCTGCTGGCATCCGGCAGGAGCCAGCCCGAGATCGCGATGCTCACTCAATAGATTCAGATCGAGCTGATCTCTACGACGAATCCAATGGCAACGGTATCGTGACATATGCGCCCAAGGAGCGTTTTCGTTTGGGATATTTCACTGTCAGCTGTCTGGTGATTAATCGCATGATTGGTGAGCTTGTCGCACTTCTCATGATGCGCTGGCTCTTGGGCTAACCCGTTCATCTCTCCTCGGCAAGGCACCGGCATCTTCATGTCGCCCCAGCGCGTAATCCAGGGAACGATGAGCACTGGCGCATCACTGCTCTTCTGGGTCGCCGGGATCATCTACTGCATCTGCGGTACTCACGTTTACATCGAATACGGCCTGAACATCCCTCGCTATGTCATCAATGGTGTTGAACAGAGTGTCCCTCGAAGCGGTGGAGACCTCAATTACCTTCAATACGTATACACGAAGCCCGCCTATCGTAAAAACACCGTTTTACTTTCGACGTGCATCTTCGGCATCTCCTTTATCATCCTGGGCAATATGGCTGGTAACTCGATCAATTTTGCGCATCGCGTTCTGCTTGCTGCAAACGTTCAAGACCCTTCCAATGGTGCTGTGAGGGGGATTGCCATGGCCGTCGCCACCTTAACCTGCTTCATTCACGCCATCTCACGTCGCGGGGGTCTCTGGCTCAATAACACATTGGCTATTGTGAAGGTCGGCATCATGCTGCTTATTATCATCACAGCGGCGTGTGTTGGTGGCAATGCTCTGCCCAAGACAGAGAACGTCTTCACCGACAATATCTCCGCGGATAACTCGTTCCGAGGCGGGTCGAACCAACCAAACGGCTACGCTCATGCTTTTCTGGCTATTATATTTTCCTTCTCCGGCTTTGAACAGCCCAACTATGTCTTGGGCGAGATCAGCCGACCAAGGAAGAAGTTCCCACGCGCCATGAGCACGGGTGTAGGTATCGTCTTGGTACTATACCTCGCTGTGAACCTGAGCTACGTGAGTTGAGCCGTCCAACGCCTAATAGCCTCCCCGCTGACCCTTGGCCAGATGGTTGTGGTGCCCAAACTCGACCAGATCAACGTCGATCGCAGTGTGGCCGAGCAGTTCTTTGAGCTTACCCTTGGCCACCTCGACGGCGGCAGGGATACTGGACTTCGGATCTTCAACGGTCTTCTGGCAGTGTCTTCATTGGGCAACATCATTGTCATGGTACGTCGAACACTCCCATTCTTAATTTATGATGCTAAGTCTGCACAGACGTACACTGCGGCCCGTGTCAAGCAAGAGATTGCCAAAGAAGGCATTCTTCCCTTTCCCAAGTTCTTCTCTCAGAACACAGACATGAGCGTTGGTCGAGTCATGCGATGGTTCCAAAAGCACGGCATGTTCAAGTCAATTATGCGCCTAAGTTGGTTCTCGCCCGAAGAACACAGCGAGAAGACGCCGGTCGGCGCGCTCGTGCTTCATTTCGTCAGCTGTCTCGTTCTCATCTTCGCCACGTGGGGCATGAAACCCACGGAGGCGTACACTCTACTCACTTCGTGGAGTGCCTATGTTGTTACTGCCTTCATGAGTACATTCCTCGGACTTGGAATTTTGATTCTTCGCTTCCGCGGCCCGCCTCCGACGGCCGTAAACCGGGATGGCGACGAACCCAACGACCAAACCATCCCGGAAAACCCTACCTGGACAGATTTGACAGGAAAGGGCATCAACCCGGTGGTGAGCATTATCGCTGCCTCTGTATACATGGCTGGCGGCTTGTACCCAGTGATCGCGACCTGGGTGCCTCCAACAGGTCTCTATGAACAACTCACCAAACCGAAGGCGGAATGGTGGATCGTCCCAACCGTCTCATGGTGCGTCATCGGCCTCGGAATTGCATGGTTCCTCGGCTTCGTTGGTGTGGCGAAGCATATCGACCGCAAGGACCACCGCGTGTTCGTTGTCGAGAAGCGACCAGAATTTGAGCCCGCAGAGGGGTCGGGCAAGAGCGACGTTGAGGGTAGTAGTGCACGTGTCGACCCGAGGAGAAGTGGTGGGCTGGTGCAGGTGCACGAGACGGTGTACCTCAGTTGGGTGGGCAGAGAGACATTGCGACAAAGACGGCAAGGGACTGCGGATGGCGACGGAACTCAGATGGAGGAGAGACGGGAGTCAAATCTGTCACCCTATGCGGGTACCGATTTCGATGGCTATTTTACGAATCTAAATGCGACACCAGGTCAGGGAAGATACCAGTACTAGGTTTATTCAAAGCGAGTCATAGAAGATACTATATGTATAATGTCAATACCCTACAAATACATGAGACTGTTCACCGAGAGTTTACTTTGAACAGATAACGGACCCGTCTCATCTGGATGCTGCCCTCCCTCAATACAAGTCCAGCGCAAAGAGATGCAAAGTAAGAACGCCTGGAAAACGACCTTCGACAACTGATTACCTCTGCTATCAATATCGAGATCCCTTCATCTCAAGTCCGGCACGCTCCGCTCAGCTCGCAAAGAACTGCACGGCCCTGCTACGCCCCATGACGGCATGGACGTTCCTCGCTCGCAGCAGGAGCATCATGACCCTCAACATGACGGCCTGCGTCCCGAGGAACCCGATCGTGCAGTCATGGGCAATCACGGCCAGGGACACGAGGCCCAGCACGGCGCGGATGAAGGGCTGGGGCACGCGCTTGCTGCGCACCTGCATGAGCAGGAAGGAGAGCATGGCGAGGAACAGGAAGGCCTTGACCATCGTCTCATCGTTGGGCTCGCTCCAGACGGCGAGGGCTATGGCCCAGTAGACGACGGACTGGACGATGAGGCCGCTCAGGGGCTTGAGGATGAGGGCGAGGGCTTCGGTGGAGGCGATGAGGAGGGTGAAGAGGACGAAGGCGGTGGGGAAGAGGAAGGTGGCCACTGGGCTGGAGGAGTAGGTTGTCATTCTGCGGATTCCGTGGATGGGAGTTTGGTTGAGTGCCGTGCGAGTTGACGTGGAGAACGTGGGGTTTGTTATGTGATTGAAGGATTTAACTGCAACAGAAAGGTTAGATATACAAGTAGCCATCTCCCTCCAAGCCTCCTTTTTCTTTGACGACAACATCAAGTTGCTATCGGGTCAGTCTAATGCAATGTATTTTAAGCAGCTTTTGACGAGTAGCTCCTCGACAATGACCCCTTCCATGTCTTTGTCGTAATGGTAATGCGTTGTATTGTCGACCTGAGATGACTGATGTAATCTGAAGACAAAGAATACAACGTGAGGTGTGAGAAAAGAAAGATGACGGTTCACTGCTCATGCAGTCGGGTCGAGCACCGACTTGGTACTGTTCAATGATACATAAACACCATAACAAGTAAAGAGGCACCCTACCACGAGCACTAGAATGCCATTATCAGGATTCCTGGTCGAGGCATTTTGGGACTGGAGCCCGTAGAAGTCAATGTGACACAGCACGCTTCTGATGCGTGTCAAGTCTGAAAATGGGTTCATGCTGTCGAGACAATGGTATAGAGAGTGTGGAATTCCAGCCCAGCCCGAAAATGCAGCATCGATCGGAGACAGCATTGCAGTACCCGCGATCGCGCACTGTACAATGAAGGTCCAGTCAAGTCTCAGTGCTACCTTGACGAGGTCCTCGGGCAGGGCGCCGCATCTGGGCTGTGTTCGAGGCTGCAGAGGCTTCTGCTACCCACGACATGACCTACAAGCCTGTCGATGCCGCGCATATCCGCATTGCCAGACCACTGCAAGTCATCCTGTGGGTGGTGACACTTTGTCTCCCTGTGATGGGGATTCAGGCCATGAGCTCATGCCACTTTGTGGAAAGCCTACGCGTCGTGTATCGAGCCGAAAGATCCAGTCCTTCAGACTGCGGGTACCTGACATAATGTGTGGCGTGCTGTCGACTCTCACGAATGGCACATTGTCACATCACGATACTACCGGTAGTATCGTCTGAACTCAGCAGCATGCCATCAATTGCCTGCTCACAAACCCTCCACAGCCGTCTCTGTGCTACAATGACGGCCTTGCTCGCTCCCGTCGTCCCAAACACACATACACACACACACATACCTATCGCGCCCCCAACCCCTTGCCATGACTCCGCGCACACACGCCTGGTATAGAAGCCTAATGACCAGTCTTGGGAAAAAGAAGAATAAGCTGTGGTGAAAGAACAACAAGAAAGAATTTCCCTGCTCCACGATAATGCACAACCCCCGTATGCTCGTCGTACGTCATTTTTTGATTTTTCCTCTCTTGGTTATCATACAAAATCACCCGCGGCGCGGGCCAGAATGCGGATGTTGTCCACGAAACCCTCGATCAGCTCGGGGTACTTGTGGGGCTGACCGCTCGTGGCTCGCTGGCCTTGATCAATGGTCACATGGGGCGCGAGCTCAATTTCGAGTTCGTGCTCTTTATCGACGCGTTGCGTGTTCTACGTTCGGATCAGCATCAAGCATGTCAAGAAGACGGAAAACAGAGGAGGGCCAAAACATACCCCTGGACCAGGTACTGTCTGAGTCACCTGAGTCAGGTCCACCTGATAATGGCTCTGCGTGTAGCTGAGCCGGTCCTTGCTGCGATCGGGGAACTTGTTGCCGTGGCCGACGGCGATCTGCTCGAGCTCCTCAATGGGGCCGTCCCAGGCCGCTTCGAGATTGATGCTGATGCGACAGTCAAGCGGCGCGTTGGGCATGTGAAGATTAATGTCGGCAACGCGTGCTTTGACAATCTTGGCCAGAGGCTTTTCGGTTTTCTGGTCGTACGTGACGCGAACCTTGACACTGTGCTTCGGGTTGATGCGTGCCCGTACGCAGCCTGGAAGGCGGCCCTGCAGCTGGCTCGGGATCTCGAAGAACTTGTCGACTTCGCGGCGATGCTTGTATTGCACCTGTACACGGTCTCTGACCCGAGGATCAGGATTCTGAGGATTCGTATTTAACACCTTGTCGTTGAGCCACTGGTTCATGCCCTTGTGTTGAGCCTAAAAAGGAGTCAGCGACATTCATGACGAGAAGACTGTTGGGCCACATACCGCTGTCATGCTGCTACGAAAGGCGATGCGGCCCGTGTCGTGCAGCAGGCAAGCCGTCGTAACGAACTTTTCCACGCGCTCGTTCGTGTCCTTGTCAATCAGAGTTCCCAGCTTGGCTTCAATTTCAAATTCAACACCGCGATTAGCAATCTCGCCCGAGTCAGGATTGGCGACGACATTGAGGTAAAGAAGAAT
>NW_003315030.1:468023-471921 GCF_000150825.1 Verticillium alfalfae VaMs.102
GTCGCCGTTGACCTGGCCGGGTGGCGGTGCCTCGTCCTGCTTTTTCCATTTCCCTTGGACTCAGATCACGGTCGGCCAGCTTTCGCTTAGCTGGTGTCGTGGCTCGCTCGCGTTCGGGGTCCATCATGTTGGCTACCGAAGGTTGGACGGGGCGCATTTCCGTGTCGGCAATTGTCGATGGGGGTGCGGACGGAGGGCCGCCAGTACTGCTCGGAAGGCTCGGCATGCGGGTTTTCGGACTGATGCTAACACTCCTCTCGCGCTCGCTGTTGGACTGGGATCTTCGGTGGGCGTCGTTGACCCGTGGGTCGTAGGCAGAATGCGAACTGGGAGCGCGAGGTATGGCGGTCGGTGGAGGAGGAGGGGGGGTGGCGTGAGATTGGCTGATATGCGACGAAGCAGTCGACATTCGTTGTTGGTAAGGGCTCGAAGGGTGTGGGTAGCTCGGAGCAGCAGAAGATTGTCGTTGTCCAGCGGACAAAGGAGGGCCGAGGGGCGTCGGGGGCTGTGACGGTTGACGGTTATGTTCAGCGGGGTGTGGGCGGGCTGTCGCAACAGGACTATTGTGTGGATAAGGATGCCCGTACTGGTGCTGGCTTTGAGCGGATGTAGGTGTCGGGGTGGAGTGAGTCGACTGAGATCTCTGGTGAATAAAGGCGTGACCGCTCGAGGTGCCTATGGGAGGCGTCTGTGGCATCGGATGTTGTTGCTGTTGCTGCTGCTGTTGCTGCTGCTGCTGCTGTTGCGGTTGCTGCTGGTGTGGCACGTAGGGACCGCTGGGGTGGGCAGGCGGAGGTCCTGTCGCACCATGTGGCGGGCCAGACATGTGTGAGTAGCCATCTCGAGAAGGATAAGTGGTAGAGGGTGGATATTGATGCCGTTGCACAGGACTGGCGGTCGCTTCGGGAGCGCCGTGCGCCGCCCCGGACGGCGGGAATGGATACCCTTGGGTCGGCGCGCTCACAGAGGAGTTGGGAGTGTGACGATACGGCGATGGCCCAGGCATGGGAGCAGCGCTAGGAGATCGCGGGTCGCTGTACTGGGTTTGCAGCGTCGGCTGAGGAGGTCGGTTTGGGTAAGGCCCCGGTGCTTGGTATGGTGACTGCGGGGGGTAGGAGCCAGAGTTTGGTCCAGGGCCGGGGCCAGCTTGTCCGTGGGCGGAGTATTCTTGGGGCGCAGATGGTTTGCCTGGCGAGCTGTGCAAGGCATGGCTGTATGCCGACTCCCTAAAAGCGAAGGCCGTAGGACCTTGCGCCGGGGTGGTCGGGGTCTGCGCAGGCGGCGGCTGTTGCTGCTGGGGATGTTGTTGAGGATGCTGCTGCTGCTGCTGAGCATAATGGGGATGCGGCGGCGGTTGCTGTTGCTGCTGCTTCGGAGGACCGTGTGGTGCAGGCTTTCCGGTTCGCTCGCCATCGTCGTTGGTGTTCATCAAACTCCTGAGATCCATGTCGATGAATTTCGCGATCTCGCGATGGGGCGGCGCGGGCGCGTCTCAGGACGATTGATGGAAAGCCGGGATCTTCCAGGGCGGCGGGGCGTCGTAACTGGCGATGCTTCTACTGCCGGCGCGTTTCCCTCGGTCCCATGAGGCTGCGCATGCGACGGGCTCGTGGCGAGGCGAGTCGAGGGCGAACGAAGGGATGTTGAAGCGCAGGACGAATAATTTTCGGCCGCGAGTCGTCGTCGGTTAGCGATGGTTGTCGGCACGGGCTAGCATGTAGAGTTCGAATGGCAAATGATGGGCATCACGCCAGTGTGATTCGGAGAATTGGAGATTGTCGGCTGGAGGATGAGCGAAGGTCGACCAGCCAGATGCTGCTGCTGTTGGTGGGCGAAACGTGTAGGACAGAGAACAGCAAACCCGTCTGCTCGGAGCGTGCGTGCGTGCGTCTGCGTTTGCGACGGCGCAGAACAGTCGCGGATGCCTGAGGTCGGTCTGACGCGATTGGGTCGGCGATTGGAGAAATGATGAGGCGATGAATTCGATGTGCACAATCTGGCGTGCGTTGACGGACTAGAGCAAACGGGAAGAAATGTGAATGGATAGATGGATGGATGAATGAATCAATGAACAGTTGCCGTGCGGTCAGGCAGATAGGTAAGATTGTAGGTAGGTAGGCTGGGTAAGGCAAGGTAGGATGCAACGGCAGAAACTGAACGCGTGGTTGGTGGGCGCGTGGCAGGGATACGTCGTTGCGTACGATGGACAGAAGACAGCCGATGGTCAGTCACTCAGTCAGTTTTGATCTGTCGGTCTCCATTCTCAAGAATCAGGGGAATGCATGTTGAGACGACAGAGGTCGAAATGGACGGAGCCTACTGTCCTCTCTGTCCCCTTTGACGATGGCTTCTGCAGTCCGGACCAGACCGGTCTGGGTTGGTTCGAAAATTCAGGATCTGTCTTAGGACGCTCCAGGCTACGTGCTCAGCCAGATTCGCTTTTTACTTCATTCATCAGGTCTCAGGCTAGTGTAGTTGGCTAGTTGGGGAAGAAAAAAAGGCGAAGGCTGTCTGTCGATCCTCTCAGGGGCCATTGCAATGCACGGACGCAGTCACAGGAAGACAGGCAGCCACCAAATAAGTGCATAGATGATGAGATGAGAGATCATGACGGACATGGTGGTCTATGAGTGCACAGCAACATGGCCAGGCAGGTTGAGATGATGGTCTAAGCGATGAAACCCAGCTATCGCACCTATAACATGGTGGTGAAGAAAAACCGATCCAATTCCACCGGCTACTCATCTTGCCCTCCCCCCCCCCCCTCCCCTCTGCCCCGGATCATTTTTTTTTCTTCCCTTGTCTTGATGATGAAGGGGGGGGATAAGGCCAGATATGGCCTTACCGGGCGACTCCATTATTGCCACAGGTCTGGCTTCCAGAAGCAGGCTTCAGACCTGTATGACACATCAATGTTGGGCATGTGAGAAACAGTCCCAGCCTGTGGCCTCCTAAAAGGCCACGAACGCCAGTCCTGTGACAGGTGCTAATCTCCATGCGGTCTAGCCGGGTTGACAGAAACTGATTCCTGGGTGCTCCGCTGCTTCATCGTAATTTCAAATCACGTGATGAGGCTTTCGCAAGTTCGGTAGTCAGCCGCCCGGCCCCTGGTCGCCTGCCCTACCATCATTGCCCACCTGCAGACGGGAGCCAAGCCTAAAGCGTGCTTACTCATGGTGTCGCCGGATGTGGGTCCGTGCAGCTCTACGCAGCCAGCAGCGCCAGGCAGACTGTGCCTGACGTGGTTCATCTCGCGACCTCGCTTGCTGTTCCCTGGAGAGAGCCCCAATCGACCAACAACACCTCCATCGGCCTCCATCAGCCTCCATCCGCCGCTCTCCATCGACTCCTCGACATCAGGCGGCGCTCTGTAATCGAATCTCAACCCGTCCAATCCTGTTACTACCTTTCTTCCCATACTCTCCGCCTGCAGCCATTTTCGAACTTCCCACGTCACGAGTCGCCATCACAACGGAAACCATCCACACTCTTTCCACCTTTCGAGAGCTTTCAAAATGCCGGGCCTGGTATCGGCAACCGGCGTTCTGGGCTTCCTCGCCGATGAGGAGAACGAGCTCAAGGTCTTCGCGCTTGAGACTTTGAATGACGATATCGACACTATCTGGACCGAGGTCGCTGGAGCTCTGGGCCAAATGTGAGTAGTCGCCTCCCTCCATCTTCCCACCCGGCTATCCAAGCTAACCGGGCCGTAGCGAGGCTCTCTACGAGGACGAATCTTTCCCCGACCGCCAGCTCGCTGCCCTCGTCCTTGCCAAGGTCTACTACCACCTCCAAGCCTACAATGAGAGTATGAGCTTTGCCCTCGCCGCCGGCGATCTCATTCTCAGCTTGACGCCCCCGGCGAGTTCGAGGAGACCATCATCTCCAAGTGCGTAGG
>NW_003315030.1:472568-476535 GCF_000150825.1 Verticillium alfalfae VaMs.102
CTCACATGCTCCGACAGCTCGTCTCAAATGAAGACCGCGTTTCCATTACCAATGCGTATCAGATCGCATTTGATCTGTATGACAACGGCACACAGGAATTCTTGGGCAAAATCATCAAGTCGCTGCCCTCCGGGGAGGCTCCCAAGAAGCCTGCCGCCTCCGAGGATGACAATGACGACAGCGAGGAGGCCGAGCCGCTGCTGGAGAACGAAGAGTCTGCCGAAGAGGCGGTGTCGGATGACCTGGCCAAGGTCTACAAGAACATCCGCGCCATTCTAGACGGTAGCAAGACTATCAGGCTCAACCTTGAGTTCCTCTACCGCAACAACCGTACAGACCTCAGCATCCTGAACAAGGTTCGCGACAGTCTTGAGGGCCGCAACTCCATCTTCCACACCGCCGTCACCTTCTGCAACGCCTTCATGAACCAGGGCACCACCAACGACAAGTTCTTCCGCGACAACTTGGATTGGCTCGGCAAGGCTGTCAACTGGTCCAAGTTCACCGCCACTGCTGCTCTCGGTGTCATTCACCGTGGCAACCTGACGCAGTCCCGGAAACTCCTCGAGCCGTACCTGCCCCAGGCCGGTGGCCTGAGCAGCGGATCCATCTTCAGCCAAGGTGGTGCTTTGTACGCCTACGGCCTGATTCATGCCAACCACGGAGCCGACGCCCTCGACTACCTCAAGACGCAGTTCGCGTCCGCCGAGGAGGAGGTGATCCAGCACGGCGGAGCTCTTCGGATTGGGCATCGCAGGATTGGGTCCTGGATTCCGAAGAAGATCTTTGACACCCTCAAGAAATGTTCTCCTTCACCGACTCTGCCCTCAACGGTGAGACCGTCGGTCTTCGCCATGGGCCTGATCATGCTGGGCTGGGCGCTGCAAGTCAAGGCTCTCGAGGACATGATACCTACGCTCACGAGACGGCGCACGAAAAAGATTGTACGCGGTCTTCCATCGGCATGGCTCTGATCATGTACGGTCGCCAGGGAGGGCGCGGACCCCATGATCGAGGGTCTCCTCAACGACCCTGACCCAACTCTGAGGTACGGTGGTATCATGACCGTCGCCCTCGCCTACTGCGGCACCGGCAGCAACAAGGCTATTCGTAAGCTTCTCCACACTGCCGTCAGCGATGTGAACGACGACGTCCGCCGCATTGCCGTCATGAGCTTGGGTTTCATCCTGTTCCGCAAGCCCGGCAGCGTACCCAGGATGGTCGAGCTCCTCTCCGAATCCTACAACCCTCATGTGCGTTACGGTTCCGCCATGGCGCTCGGCATCTCGTGTGCGGGCACAGGCCTCGACGAGGCTATCGATCTGCTGGAGCCTATGATGAAGGATCCTACCGATTTTGTCCGCCAGGGCGCCCTCATCTCGCTCGCCATGATCATGATCCAGCAGAACGAGGTCATGAACCCCAAGGTGGCTGCGATCCGCAAGACACTGAAGAAGGTCGTCGGCGACCGCCACGAGGACGCCATGACCAAGTTCGGCGCTTCGCTGGCTCTCGGCATCATTGACGCTGGTGGCCGCAACTGCACAATCGGCCTTCAGACCCAGAGCGGCAACCTGAACATGGCCGGCATCATCGGTATGGCCGTGTTCACGCAGTACTGGTACTGGTTCCCCTTCACCCACTTCCTCTCGCTGGCCTTCTCCCCGACATCCATCATTGGCCTCGACCACGACCTGGAGATCCCCCAGTTCAAGTTCCACTGCGCCACTCGCCCCAGCCTCTTTGACTACCCCCCAGAGCAGGAGGTCAAGGCTGAGGAGGGACCCACAATGGTGGCGACCGCCGTGCTGTCGACGACCGCCCAGGCCAAGCGCCGTGCCCAAAAGAAGGAGCGCGCCCAGCGTCGCGAGAGCATGGACATTGACCAGCCCAAGCCGGCTGTCGACAAGATGGAGGTTGACGAGGAGAAGAAGCCTAAGGCTGCCGAGGAGTCGTCCAAGGACAAGAAGGAGGCCGAAGGCGAGAAAGGCACTCCTGCCCCCGTGGATGCCAAGAAGAAGGCCGAGAAGGAGAAGGTCGGGTACGAGATTGAGAACATGTCCCGTGTTCTCCCGGGACAGCTCAAGTTCGTCAGTTTCCCGTCGGACCGGTACCGACCCGTCAAGAAGGTAAGCATTCCCTATTCCGACGCGCGACAGAATCCGGCAGCAAGCTAACAATGACACCAGCCCAGCGGTGGTCCCCTCCTCCTGGAGGACACGCAACCCGATGAGGAGAAGGTTCTCATGGAGGAGAAGCTGAAGAAGGTGACGACCGAGAAGGCCCCCGTCGCGGGCCAGAGGAACGGTGGCGGAGAGCGTCCTGAGATGACCACTCGCCAACAGCAGGAGCTTATTCAGCAGGCACTCGCGCCGGCGCCAGCGGAGACCTCCGCTCGCTGAATGAGTTCAACAACCTGCTGAGCCAGACGCGGGTGCGCCACGATGACGACGACGACATGGGCGGCATCGGGGCCGCGGCGGCCGCTGGTGTTCTGACGGCAGTGGACGAGGATGGCGAGGGCGATGAGGAGGCGACTGTGCCGGATGAGTTTGAGTACTTTACTGACAGCGAGGAATAAGAAGGTCTGCCAGGCAGGCTGCGAGAGATGCGTCGGTTAGACCATGGGGCCGGAATCGGAAGAGGCGATCAGGAGCGAAGAGGTGTGTACACCAGACAAGGGAGGCAGGGAGGAGCAAACTGCTCCGCGGCTGTATTTCTAGCCTATTTGCAGGGACGGGGGCGGCTGGGTAGAGAAGGTATAGATGGAAAGGCCTTTTTTTCTTTGCGCGTGAGAAGTGGCGTTGGTTGTTGTTGTTGTTGTTCTTGTTGTACAGTAGGCGTGTTCGTATGTGTATGATACCATGCCTTTCTGCGTTCGCCGTCTTGAGTCGCATGCCCCTTCGCACCTGAGGAAGATAGGGATGTACGAATGCATTATGCCATTTCCTTGACCACGGTCAAGGTGTGAAATATAATAATTACATAAAATATTGTTCCCCGGGAGAATAATGTCCTTGATGAAGCGCCGCGCTAAACCCCTCGCTATCCCTCCTCGCTATCCGCTGGTCAGAAACGAAACCGCCCTTCTGCCACGGTCAAGGTGTGAAATATAATAATTACATAAAATATTGTTCCCCGGGAGAATAATGTCCTTGATGAAGCGCCGCGCTAAACCCCTCGCTATCCCTCCTCGCTATCCGCTGGTCAGAAACGAAACCGCCCTTCTGCACGCTTTGCTTGGAAGCCCAAAACCTCGCTACAGTTACCCCAGCACAGAGTGAAAAGAGGGCAGGAATGCCGATTGTGTTTTGGTTTTCTTCTTCTTCTTCTTGCCTCCCTCTTTCCTCACCTGTTGTCTTCGTTGACGGCCTTCTCGGCCTGACACTCGGAGCAGACGCGGTACCGATGCCAAGCATTTGTGAGGTTGCCTCTAAAGTTCCAGATGGCCTCGTAGCCGTCGGGCTGGGCGTTGTACGCCTCATCCGTTGCCTTGACGAGAAGCGTTGAGCACACCTTGCCGCCCTCGGGGCCGTCGCCAAAGGGCACGACGCCATCGTAGCGCCACCGCTGCCAGGCCCAGGACTTGTGGCCGTGGTCCTGGGACGCCCGGTCGGGACCGGGCTTGACCGTGTCGGCGAGGAGCCTGGCCTGGTCCCAGGTGCGACCGTTGTCGAGGCTGACGTCGACGCGGACGATGCGGCGTCCACCGCCCGAGTAGGCGTAGCCCGTCACGGCTGCTTCACGGCCGCGGGCCTCGGGTGGCGGGGTCAGGAGGCGGCCGCCAGGAGCCTTCATCGGGGGCACAGTGGTCCAGGGGCCGAGCTTGACGGCGGTGATGGCGCTCGTGATCGGCATCTCCTGAATGGCGGGTGCCGTGGTCCAGTCGGGATGGGTCTGGTTGGGTCCGAAGAGCTTGTAGTCCTTTTGTTGCCACTGGCTTTGGCTTTCGTCTTCAGAGACAATC